>NW_004567104.1:25309940-25334928 GCF_000260355.1 Condylura cristata
TACAAGCCAGAGGTGCAGGGGCAGTGAGAGGATTCACCAGAGACAGAGTGGGGAGCAGAACAGGCCGACTTACCAAGTATACTGCTGAGGGGAGCAGCGGGCGGGTCAGGAGAGGTCTGCCGGGCTATGTGGATCACTGCCCAGGTGGTGATGGAACTCATGCTGACGTGGCTTTAGTTTCTTGTGCTGTGCTTTAACCCGCTGTGCCAACAGGGCGGGCCTTTTTTGCACTTTTTACGTTTTTGTTTTTTTAATATTGTGTGTTCCCTATGTATCCAGGATAAGAATATTCTATCAGATCTATAACTCTTAAAAATTCTTTCTCATCTGTGGCTGACCTTTGCTAATGTTTAATTTTCTAGTTATTTTAAAGTTCTGTCCCCAGGCCTAGCCCCTCTGAAAGGGTGATGTATCTTTTCATGCTGAGGCCCTCTGCTCAGCATGCTTTCATGCTCATCTTTTCTTAGAACATTGGGGGGCATGACAATGAAAAGGACATTTGTCCTATTAACTAGCAAGCTTGAGGTTATGGTACAGAAAGTGCAAGTGTCCAAACATCTATAATCCATGGAATAATATTTTCAGTGCCATGAGGAGGTATAGTGTGCTACACTACAGTGCATTACCATTTAATGAGGTCTTTGTGAGGACAAGTTCCACAAGAGAGAAAAAAATAATGGATAGTTACATTCTAGAGACTAATAAAATGTTTGTATGCATTCCAGGCCCATGTATTTTCACAGATGATGACAGGGGTTCGAAGATGGAAAAGAGCAAACACTGGCCAATGTTGTTTTCATCTTTATAAATCACACACTTCACTTCAATGATTGTAGAGCAAAGACTGGCTCAAAGGCCACCTCCTTTCTCCCCATGTCTGGGATCCAGTAATTGTCCTTTGTCTTCATATGTGGTTTGGATAAGTAAAGGCAGAGGTAAAAAGGGATAAAAAAATCTTCCAATTTTTTTTAAAAGATTTATTTATTTATGCATAGAAATCAGGGGTATAGGTCAGAGGAGCAGGAGCGTTAAGAGAATTCATAGGAGGTAGAGTGGGGAGCAGGACAGGAGGGTTGACAAAGTACACTGCTGATGGAAGCAGTGGGTGAGACAGGAAAGGTCTGCTGCACCATGCAAGTCAGCTCCTTGGCTGGGGATCGAACTCACACTGAATTGACTGTAGTGATCTTCATGATGCCATGCTTTAACCCATTGCACCACTAGGGAGGGCCCCCACCCAAAATCCATTCTTGAAACACGTGGAGGAGCAGATAAATATGGCTCATTTGATAGCCTCAGAACACATATTTACCAGTCCAGTATTTATCTACCAGTTATTAATATGCATCTACCAGCCTGAACTCCACCCCAGTATACATACATTCTAGTCTCTTTTTTATTGTTTGTTTTTTTGGGTGCATGCAGTAAATGATTCATTAATAAATGTGTTTTATGAGTTTTACCTTTGTTTTATATCCTGGTTAATATTTTGAGAGTGTAGGATTTCTCCCCTCAGGTGTGGTCACTGTAGCTCTCCCACCACCAAAGCACCCATAGTCCTCCACCAGAGTCCACTGTGTCCCCCTTCCCATACCTCCAGTGTCATGCATATGTGGAATATAGAGAACCAAGCAAAGGGTCAGACAAAGGTAAATTTTAATATCATTCTGTTCATTTTGTGGTCTTAAATCAGTTGCCATCTCTTCTGCAAAGGCTTCATTCAACTCTCCTCTTCTTATAGATTTAAGAGTTCCTTCTGCCCTCTTGAAATATGCTGCATCATTTTATTTTTAGCATTTACTTCATTTTGCTTTGCATTGTTCTCATTTGCCCGTCTGTCATCCCTCTGTAAATAGTGAGGTCTTTGAGAGCGGAGATGGTGGCTTCCTTGCATCTCACCCTCCTTCTGGAGTCTATTATAAGCTGTTGCATGTAGTAGGTTCTCACTGACGGTTTATTGTTTGAAGGACATGACATAACCCACAGTTCACCTTGTTTTGTGACCCAGACAGAAGAGGTGTCAAAGTGGTTAATAGTTGTACCTGGAGGTGACAGGGTGATCTGAGGAATTGGAAGCAAATGCAGTCTTGTCTCCCTGTTGGCTGTGACAATGCTCTCCTGTCTAGGATAGGAAAATGGTGATTTGATTTTGAGTAATAAGCAACCCAGATTTAACTGTCTACTTTAAATGCCTTCCACTGTTCTGCTTAAGGTGATTTTCTACCAGCATGAAATGTTTTTCTCAGACAGTTGATGGAGGAGCTGAGTCATGCCTGACTATACTTAATAAGACCGAGGCAGCTAACGCCCTAGGGAGCTGCCTTCGAGGACAAGCTGACATTTCTGACTCCTCTGCTTTTTAAAAGTGGGTGTTATGAGGGAAAGTTGAGCATGAAGATAGCTTCGGAGTCTCCTTTGGCAACAGTACTACATAATGACACTCTGATTCAGACAGATGTTCTCCACCCCACTGCCTTTTGGCTGTAACATGCTCCTTCTGAAGCTGGGGACCCCTAATCAAGAATTTTAAGCTGCTCATTAAAGAGACTCACTCAGTTTGTTCCATTTTCTATTAAATAGTCCCCACCTACCCCAATCCCACTTTTTTTTTCCTTGAAAAGATGGCTAGATTTTATATTTTTATGATTCAGACGAGAAAACACTCCTGAAATTAGCAGTACTGATAAACCTATCATGTTTTAGAGATGGGAGGGGGGGTTAGAAAGCATCATTCTGATTTAGCTTTATATATATATACAAGAAAACTCAATCCAAGGAAAGGAAAGTGACATACTCACAGTCAGCATGAGCGTTTAGATTCTGGAATGACCCAGATCTACACTAGAATCTTAAGTTAACTTGTTGCTGTTGTTAAAAGATAAAATTAGACATATTAAAAATTCTAAGTATTTATTTAAGCAAAAATAAATTCAAATTGGGCAGCACCAAACTGGTGATTTGAAACACTAAAATGATGGATAATAGATAGGGGCAAGACTTTACAGAGAAGAGACCAATGCCAAGTGAGGAAATTACTTGATTGGGTGTAGCTTTGATTGGCTATTGCACAATTAGTTGCATTATTTGGAAATATCTAGTTGAATGTAATTTATTTAGATTTCAGTTATTAGAGCTTGCTACATTGCAGAAAAGTTTTGGTTTCCTTACCTAGTATAGGAAGGTATTAAAGTCCCCTACCCCCCAAGTCTATTGGACCTTGTTTTATTAATTTAGTACTGTGTAATTGTGTGTATATTCTTTAAGTTATATTGGCCTCATGCTCTTCATTGTTAATTGGGAACAATAATAAAAGCATCTTAAAGAGAGTTGTTCATAGAATTAGAAGAGATGACAAATATAAGACATGAAATACTGGCATCTGGGAAAAAATCATTATTAGATAATATTGGTAGTTAAAATATGAATAATGACTGTCTCACTGGCAGAGATAAGACAAGAAATCATGTCTCCTGGCCCTAATGTTATCTTTATAGAGAATACTATTCACATGTCTTGGGACTAAAATTTGAGGCAGAGGAGTTTAAAACTCTATCTGAGACAATAGTCATTTTGCTATAAGACAAAAGGAAAGAACATGGTTTGACATTTTCATTAACAACATAATCAATGTTAGTAGAGTATTTGAGAGAAGGGGGTGCATATAGTCTCCAAAAGATTGGGAATTAAACACAAAACCATGAGGGATCAGCAGAGAAAAGGTTTTTCTGGAATCATGAGACTATTCTTAATAGTGATATAAAATTCTAAGTCATTTTCTGAGCCATGACAAAGTAGAAAAACAGTCCCCATTTTTGTGATCAAAGAATATGATGTATCTGAAATTGATGTGCAAAAGATATAAATTATTGTGGATTCTGTTAACTA
Organism: Condylura cristata; assembly: GCF_000260355.1. Classification (NCBI taxonomy): domain Eukaryota; kingdom Metazoa; phylum Chordata; class Mammalia; order Eulipotyphla; family Talpidae; genus Condylura; species Condylura cristata. The sequence goes on from NW_004567104.1 coordinate 25,313,826, forward strand.
TTAAAATTTGTATTCTTTGATGGGATGTAGTAGTAAAATGAAGGCAGTGACTGCCAGATGAGCTTGGAACATTGTCCTGCCTCAGAATATGGAAATAAAAGGTTGTTTTTAGGTAACTACCTTCATTATCAAGTTCTTCATGAAGAAGGAAATCATAGTTTTGGAAGACCAACACTACACAGAGACAAGTGTCTTGGACTTCAGTTTTGCCTTTAAATATATATTGGATACACACAAACACACATACACACACCAGAGATATATACCTGTATAGATACAAATGTATCATGAAGTTCCTAAGAGCCCATTTTTTGTATAAGTTCAGAGCTTTTTGCTGACCTAACACCTCTTTGTCTTATTTTCATTTTCCAACTTTTTGATAATTGTTATTCTTTTTATCAATGGCAGAATCTTCGGTGCACAGGTTCAGATGAATGTGAATGCAAAGGGAGAGTGCATACCACATGAAGGCTGTTTTATGTAATAATCAGAGTTCTCACTTTTGATTTCTCTGGAGTGTTTGTTTTTGCTTCATATATGAAATTATCATTTTCTTCTCTTGCTTCCTTTGATTAAAGCGCTTGAATTTCAGAAAAGTTGTTTTGTAGTTTCTTCTTTATTGTCTGCAATGCATACTGGAACAAATGTTCTCAACCTTAAAACTATAGTGAGCCAAGCAGCTGAACATAAATATAGGTATAAACGTTCAGCCTCTGACATAACAGGAAAAAAAGAAGACCAAAAACTGATGTGAGTGTAGTGTGAATTCTCTTGGTTTTATAGAAAGAAGTATCATGAGATCGGAAGAAAGTCATGAAGTCTTTAGATTTCATCCTGTCTCCACTACTCAAGTAGTTAGTAACCCAGGTGCATCTTCCTTCCCCTCTCTAGTCTCAGGTGGGTCTTTTCTTTACCTCTCTGGTCTCAGAGCCCATCCTGTTTAATGTGTCCTATAACTGAGTGGTTTCTGAAACCCATTCCAGAGTATGTAGAATATATTCTGAATAAGTGTAGTTTTTCTAATGTGCATAGTGGGTTTGAGGTGACTTAAGTATGCAGAATCTTGAGCCATGATTTCATCTCTGCATTTGTCTTCCTAAGACATCATTCCTCCCTTTGAGAGCTGATACCATTCTTGAGATGAGGGGTCACTGGATCTCCTACCTTGCAAATTCTTCTTATCACCCTATCACCATTTTTTCTCAAACATTCCCTCCCAGTTCCATTTCTCATGCTTTCAGCTTTTGAAGCTTGCTCCCCCAATCTTCTCTTGGAATCTTTTGTTTTCTACTTGTCACTGCCAGCCTTCAAGAAAAATCTACATGCTTGACACATTATTAAAACTGAATGAGACTACGCTGCCATTTCACAGGTGATGCTTCTCTTAAATGCAGTGGCAGGATTGCAGCCTTTGTCTCTTCCTCTGGCAGGTGATGAAGATCTCATACATACTTTTACTCCAGGCAATTTCCTGCGGATTGCTGAGGAGATTGCTGGCAAGGCTCACAAGACACTTTTTTCCTTTGACTTTGTAGTTGGGTATAGAAGACGGCTGCAAATCTTGAGGTGGGCGAATCATACAGCTCTTAAATGAAAGTTGAAATCCCCTGATGTACTTTCATAAACAAGCCTCCTGACCCTCTGGCTGAGAAGTGAGATGTGGATGAAGGGGATAGAGATCCCTTGAGCACCTGGAGGGCTTTACATTTCCATCAGGTTGTTGAGAGGCAAAGTGATTGCTTGAACTTTCTTTACTAATTAAGAAGTCAATCCAGGTTTAGTTTGCTTTTAGAATTTTGAATTTTCTGTCCCTGGCTCTGGTAAAGTACAATAAAAACCCAAAAGCAAATACAGTGGTTCATGGTTCTTGCTATATTTCCACATCTAAATTCCTTTGTAAAATTAATATATTCATTGAAACTAAACTTGGGTAAATCCTTATTATACACCTGAAGTCATGTGGTATTTTTTTGTGTAAAATCTTTGTTTAACCTTATCAGTAGTTTCATGGGGTAGGTGTTTTAGTTGGTTTTGTATTACCTATGAGGAAACTGAGGTATAGTAGCCTCTTTTCAGTTGCATCATTTATCTTACGTTCAGCCCCAAATAGCCCTTTCCTCACTTGTAAATCAAGAGTGGGAGCAGGAGAATAGTTGAGCATGGTGCAAAATATCTCCCATGGTCAAGTGCTAACATTATCTGCTCCAATTTTCTGGTTTGCCTGTTTCACTTATTTCATCCTCTGGCTTAAAGGGGAATATAGTAACACTGTTTACCTCTCAGCATTGTTGGGAAGTGTTTTTGCAGATAAATATTTGGAATACCTACCTTTAGGGATGATGTAATGTCTCGATTTGATCCCTCTCCACCTCTACCATATACAGTTGACCTGTCTCTCAAACCCCTCTTACACTCTCTCTTGCCTCCAGTCACCTCATCTGTGGGATGTGGATATTACCAGCTATCCTACCATAACCAGAGACCATGACCAGATCTCTGACCCATGTGTTCCGAGATTTTATGATAATATATTTATTTCCAGCACTCACAGTCTGTTTCTTGAAAGGAAATTGGAAGACAGAGCGCATGTTTTTACTAACTTTCATGCATAGTTCGAACACTCATAGGATTCTGAATAAAAATCGTATAATAATAAAAAAGAAGAGTGAAGGGTGCTTGATTATTAACGAGAATAGTAATTGGATCTTTACATCTTAATCATGGATTAGAAAAGATTGCTTGGGAAGAAAAAAAAAACATATAAAGCAGCTAATGACGGCTTAGCGTTTCCCTAGTGTACTGTGCCACAGTTGACATAAGCCTGTTTATTTATTGTCACAACATCCCTGCAACAAAAATCATTCCCTTCAGTCACACGAGAATGCTCATTAGACTAATTTTTTTTTTTAAGAAAATAATGGAACCATGGTACAGAGCAGCACGCCAGCCTCCATTCTTTAGCCTGCTAGCCCCCAGCCTCTTAGATGAGAGAAGCAAAGTCTTTGCGAGGTGGCCATTAGATGATGCTTTTCCATGTTCTCCCTCATTCCACAGAACAGCAGGAAGACTGCTTGTCAGACCCTTTTTGGATAGCCACCCACAATCATTAAGGGTCTTTTTGCTGGTGCTCCAAAAACCAGTTTTGAAATGAAAGGGTGGAGACTACGAAAGAGCCTGGAGACTTTCAGCAGTTTTTCTAGATTTGAGAACTCTAAGACTGTCCTGGGAAAGTTGGGTGTTTACCCAGGTCCTCTGACACAAGGAAAACATTTTATGAGGAGTCAGTCCTATTTAATCCTAGTCTATAAGAGGCACCTCAGTGATGCTAGAGGGGTCCTGTGACAATCATTATAAGGGCCCCACTCTGAGTCATCCTTTCGATAATTTGTGACTTTAAGCACCACCACAGTTATATGTTCTGAATGTAAACTTCATAGGTTTGTTTTTTTATCTGTGAATCTTCATTTTCCCTTTTCTACCTCATCCTTGTCTTTGTTTGATGTGTTGTCATGTTTGCCTGGAGGTGACTTTCTCCATGCTGTTTTTTAAATTTTTATTTTAATAATAAAAGTTTATTTTTATATAATTTTGTGCCTTTTTTCCCATCTCTGTTGTAGTCCCTGTGAGCTTCCCATCACCAAATCACCTGTGTGCCATAACCATAGTCCAGTGCACTCCCCTCCCCCATTTTTGATCCCATTCCCTACTCCACCCCTGTAAAATGTCTCTGGCATATAGTTGTTCATTATTATTATGTATTTTTTTCTGCTTGGTCCTTTATGCTACTGCTATAAGTGAAATCATCGGATATTTTTCTTTTTCTTTCTGACTTAATTCACTAAGGACTCCATGCTGTTTTTTTGGTTTTGGGTTTTTTTTTTTTTTAACTAACCAGGCCTACCATTTGTAATTGTTACAAAAATAGTAGTCTTTACAGGATAGAATGATGATAAATGCTTAGGCTTGCAGGGAGGAAGTTATGATATAAGGGAATGAAACTTGTTCTAGAAGCAAACTCTAACAACTTATGCAAAACTGAAGCTCTAGTCTGTGGATTCCCTTCTCCAGCCTGCTTTCTGAATTTGGCATTCTCTCCTTATCTGATGAATCTTGTCATTCACTCAGGGCTTTTTCCAATTTTCTTCAAATTACCCAATCAAGAAAACTCCCTTTTGGGGGTGGGAGTAAGGTATGTCTAATTATCTGGTCCAGGAAAGCCATCTGCCAGGTTATTAGCTTAGTGTTGTTGAACAGTACAAGTCACCTGAGGGAGTCTGATGAATACTCAGAGCCACGCCAGCTCTCCCCTCTTGCCACTGACTTCTCTCTCTCTCCTTTTGATGACTTAGTTGACAACTACCCAATTTCAGAAACATTTCCAGGCCTTTGTTTGAGTAGTTCTTGAATAAAAAAATACATATTTTTAAACTATACTCTAGGAAATGGAGTATAGTTTAGTTTTGTTTGGTTGTTTGTTTTTAAACTGATGGTTCATCATAGGACACTGCTAGGAAAATATCCATGTATTTTAAACTGTTTTTCTTTTTCATTGTGGAACTTATCTTTAAATGTAAGTACTAATCAACAACAGACAAAATAGAACATCATAAACTGGGGGTGTTTACTGCAGATTCTGATTCATTATGTCTAGGTGGGGTATAAAAGTCTGTAGTTCTGACAAGCTTTCAAGAAACATTACTGATGCTAGATTTAATAGCATTAGTGGAGCATAGATTTAACAGCAAGGGTATAATAAAAAAGGCTATTTCTTGTGTTTAATTTAAAGGTAGAAAGCTCAGAGCTGGTTTGGCAGTTCCATAGTTACTTCAGGCTCCACCTCCTTTCATTTCATTCTCTACCATCTGTAGGGTGTAGGTCTTCGTTCTTAAGGTCCATGATACAGCTCCAGCCATCACATCCATGTTACAAACAACAAAATGGAAGAAATGGTTGCAGGACTGTGTCACCTTCTCTAAATGATGACTTCTAGAATCCACCACAGGACAAATTAAAACATATCTGTTAATCTGAATTAGTTATGTGACTATATCCAGATGATAGGAAAACTTGGAAATATAGCATTTATTCTGAATGTTTATGGACCCAACTGAAAATTCCATTAAACTAGAAGAAAGGGTTCTTGGGACAAGGTCCATGGAACATGTTTAGCCATTTTTACTATAGACCTGGAGAAAAGAAGTTTTACAAAAGTCTTATAGAAAATGGCAACAAAAAGATTAGTTATAAATAAACATGCCTAGAACTGCACATTGTCTTTGGTATTTATATCCTGGGCTCATTCAACTTTCAAATTATAAATTTCATTTTTTGAATGTGGAAAATAAGGTCATAATGGTTGAGCATGGCATACTGACTACCCTCTGTAAATCTGTATGCCCCTGACTCTCCTCATCTACCTCATTCCAAATCCATCTTCCCAAGCTTCATGTTTTCTTTATTTCACTCATTCATCACTGTCTTATATTTTCTATACTTTTCTCATTTTCCCCACCAGTTTATTATCAAACTCCCTGTATTAGTATGTGGATTATGTGAGACCTTTGTTTTGTTCACTGATGCATCGTGACCAAACAACTTTAGTACTTGACACATGAGAGCATGCTCGGAACGTCGTTCTTAAATGCATTAAGAAAGCCAGTAACTGTCAAAGCCCACCTTTGAATCACAACTGTCACTCCAACCCTAGTGTTCTCTGCTTTATGTTGCATGCCTTCTCTATTAGGACTTCAATTAGTGTGTTCATTTCTGGCACTCTTGTATCTTGCCTAACAAACTTGTCCACACTTAACCGTTGATTTATAGTCGGTCTTCATGCCATTCATTCAACATTGCTAGCCACCCTAACCTGTTTTCTCACACCTTAGATCCTGCTGGATCACAGTTCTTCTCTAATAGTTCCTGAGGAGCCATGCATAGCATTAGATAAAAAGACAAAATTAAACAAAACTATCAGAATGGATATAAAACCAATCCTTCCATTAGATTTAATCTCTGCTCTCAGGTTTAGCTATAGTATTAAGATATGCCAGTAGTATTGTTCTCAAAGCATTTAGGGCTCCAGATTAGGATAATTAAAGAAACTGGTTCTTCTCTTAACCTCAGGACTGCTCTCGCTACCCACCACTATAGATAACATATTAATGTATGACTACTGTATTGTACTGTAATGTACTATACAGTACTGTGCTATATTATGCCATAAATAGAACTATGTTCCTGCTTAGATACCTGCCCTAAAAGTTGGCTCATTCCAGCAGGTGTTTTCATTTAGTTAATTTTGTGTCAATGTCTTTCTTTTTCTGAGACTTTTAACTTCTTGTAGGTGAGGATCCATCCAGATTATGCCAATTCAGCTAAGAGGTACGGAGTTGTTTCCATATGCCAGGCCCCTTAACTCATATGCCCTTATGATAGGCCTCTTACAGGTGCAGAAACAGTCTGAGAGGGGAAACAGTTTGTGCCAGATCCTGTAGTAACTGTATGTGGCATATGGAAAGTAACTACGTAATTCAAATTTAGCCCCCAGTATTTTCTTTGTCTTTTCCATGCCCGAGCTTCCTGAATGTTGGACCTCTCCATCTCTCTACCCCAGCATCCAGCAGTGTCTTGCTCACAGCAGGTTCCCACTAAACATTTAACATATTCAAATATGTGAATAGATTTCCTGTGGGAAATATCTTGCTTTGAATGTATAAGCATAGATTTGGGACAAGCATCTTAGATCTATGTGCAGGCAGCTTTTATTTGTGCTACCACTCAGGCAAAAGTAAGTCAATTAATCTCTCTGTCTCTGTTTCCTGGCATGTAATGTGGGAATGGGCATGAAAGCCCAAGAGGCTGTTGTGAGATTAATTAGTTAAAATGTATACCCTGCTATATAAATGCTAATTGCTGTCAGGAGCGTGGGTTGGATTTTCCAGTGACTTGGCTTTGCGAGGCTTTTGCACATTTACATTAGTTCTCTGTGCCACAGCCCCAGTCTTTAAGAAGTCCTTTGACTGAGGGAAATGAGACTTTGTAGTTCCACCATGTTGAGGAACCCGTTTACAGAGGACTTCCAGTGTAGAGTAAACTGGATAAGAAAGGACATTTTATACAAAAAAGCAATTTGTGCCAGTAATTTACTAAATTCCCTTTGCTGTTATTAGAGGCAAATCTATTTGCATAACAACCTTTTCCCCAGTCTTTTCTTCAGCTGGTGCCTGCAGTGAATCATATAATTAATTTGGTATTACATGACACTTCAGCCTGTTGCCATAGATTTTATTTTTATTTGTTCATTGAATAATTTAAAAAACTCTGACAAAATACCCTCAGGTGGCTGGCTGGAAAAATTTAAAAACATACCCAACTGAATTAAAAGAATCAAATACCCCAAAGAAAAAATTTTATTATAATACCATTCTTGCTAATGTTTAAGAATAGTGATATGTGTGTTTTCAGTTCCTATTGTAAAGGAGTCTGTTTCACTTTTAAAAATATGCATTTGGCCCATGAAATATTTTGTAAGGGAGATACATAGTGGGTATAATGATTTATCTTCCCCCTTTAAACATATTGCATTTAATTTGATTGAAAAGATTTTAAGTCTTTGGAACCAGCCAGAAACCGGTAGTGATTGATCTGTATTTAAATTTTAGTATGAAGGACCTTCAACAAAAGCTATTTTTTTATGTGTTTGTGCTTGACAATATTAGGTTAACAAAAGGAAAATTCTGCCTTTCCCTGTTAGTCAAAGTAGATGCGACTAGTTGCTATAAACAAATACTCCTCTATATCTCAGTGATTAGACAACATGAGCTTTGATTTTTACTCAATTACAGTTTGCCAATGAGATGGCATTCCTGGGCAGCTCTGTTCCAAGTAATGGCGGAGGTCCATTTTCATCTTGTGATGCTAACCTTTTCAAAAACTTCTGGCCTTGGAATTTCCACTTAGCGGAGGCTTATGCCAAGAGTTTCAGATTGTACAACATCTGTGGCAACATTCTAATGGTCCGAACCAAATACTGTAGACCAATCCAATTGCTAAGGATACACAGTTTTTGTGTGAGCCAATGAAGAGACCAGAAGATTTGCAAACATTTAGCTAATCTCAGATATTGTCTACCCCAACGATCACCAAACATCTATTTCCTACCTCCTCCTAATTTGTTCTGATCATCAAAAATCTATTTCCTACTTCCCCCTAATTGGTTCCTGAATGCATGCGTGTGTTTGAGATATTATACTAGCTCTCTTTTCCTGTCTCCCTTTCCTCAGTCAGCATCCTCATATTTTACAAAAAGAAACTCCATCCGTTACTTATTATCTACCAAGTTATAAAGACTCTGTGGGACCAAAGTGCTGTCAGAAAGTCTCTTTTAATCAAAGTGCCCTTACCCCTCCCCCCCTCTCAGAAGAGTTTCCTCTTTGTATCTAATATCCCCTTGTTCCTGTTAAGGATGAGTCATGACATCAGAACTGGGGTCTGTTGGTTCAAATTGGGGTGATCTGAATTGAGGTATATTATATAGTGGAGTTTCAGGGAAAATAATTTTTATTTAACAGTTTTGCTTCTACCATTATCCCAGTTTGGAAAGTAGTACAACGATCTTGATATTAGAAACAAGGTAGAGAATATCTTGTGAAATACAGATGACAGTAGCATCTTACTTCATCCAGACTACAAACTTAGTATGCTAATGGTGTAAACCCCCATCCAACTTTTTTTTTTTCTCTTTAAAATTATGCCTGGTATTTCAAAAGTGAAATGATTGTCATGTCAATGCTTATTAATATATTTTATAGAATTAAAAAAATGAAATCAAGATTTTTTTCCTAACAGAAAGTAAATATGAATAAGATGATTTGAGACTGAGAATTCCCCCCTGCTTCCTTTTAATCTTTTTATTATTATATTATTTGTTATTTTCAAAACAAATCATACATAGAGATTTTTTTAAGTCCAATATAGAAAAAGGCTTACTCCAAAATAATTTTACTCTGTCTGCCTTACTTACTTCTTTCACTAGTTCACTTTGTCAGAGACAACTACTTCTGTGTATTTCATTTAATTTTTTCAGCATTTCCCATCTTTATTTTGATAACCAATTTGTCTATGTTGTTATTTTTCATTTAACAAACTGAGGCATTATTTTTTTTTTAGTTTATTTATAGTAGATAAGGATAATCTCTTTTAAACTGGTAAAAACTGCTATCCCATATAGAATTCTCACACATTTCTCCAAAAACATGCTGTTACAGTGTTGACTTAACCAGTAATCATTAACTTAATGTCTTCACCTATTATTGACAAGCTCTGATTTTGTTAGCTTGCTTCTTTTATTTTTGGAATTGAATTACCTTGTTTTCTATACTTAACTTTATGCTTTTTGGGAACTTTTCCCACACTTCACAATTACCTTTCAGTATAATTTTCCACAGTGCTAATCTTATCAGATAACCTTATCAGTTGCAATATTTTTGTCTTTACTGAAATTTCCATTCCATTCTACTTGTACTGGTTTGTTACCTACTTGTGCTGCCATAGTTATTATCCTAAGATTGCCTTTATTGCTATGGGAATTCCTTCCCCTTTCTCTTGAATTGAATCAAATATTTCTGGATCCCATATTTTCCTGATTTTATCTCTTACTTTGGTAAAACAAATCCTCTGAAGCTTCTTGATAAAAAGCATATGTCACTTACACACTTGAATGTTTAATTGGGTTTAGATTAAAGATTAGAAATAATTTTCCTTCAGGCTCATTATCTTCTTGTTTTCCATCTTATTTTTGAGAGATCCAAATCCATAATGACTGCTTGTTATTTCATGTGAACATTTTGCCCCATTTTTCACTTTTTGAGATCTTATAGAAGCTTCTTTTTCCCCACAGATTTTAAAATGTTTTTGTGGCATAAGTCTTTTTTTTTTACCAACTGTGCTGAGTCAGTTGAAAGGTCATTTTGCTGTAGAAGATGATAGTCTCAAGACCTGGGATTTATTCTTCCTTTGAATTATTTGAGAATTTTCTTTTTTCTTTCTTTTTTTTTCTTTTCCTTTGGGACTTTTGTTGTGCTGATCCTTGACTTTGGTGCAAGAAAGTACTCATTTGGGGGTCAGAGTAAGAGAAAAGTGAAGTTTTTATTCCAAGTATTATGGTACACTCAAAAAAAAAAAAAAAAGACAGTGTGAGCAGAATCTTGGGTTGTGGGCTGCTAACATTACTTATGTATATGTGTTTAGTAGGGCCTGTTTAATCGTAATAGGATCCTGGAGGTTAAACCAAGATAGTGTTTAAATAATTAGGATTTGGCTCATCCAGAATTACTGGATGGGGGAGAGGAGTTGCAGTTTACCATGTTTTTCCCCTATCAGAGACTCCAGTAACTTTTATGTTTATTTACCCTCATATTTACCATCTTGATGAAATCATTGGAAACAGCAAAGATCTGCCCTTGAGTCCTTCAGTCTCTGTCGCAGGGCCCTTCTTGTTTTACTGGAGAGGCCTTTTATCCTCTTTGCCTTTAAGGGGTATGGGCAATAGTCTCAATCTTCTGTAGCTCCTTCCTGCTGAGAGGAGCAACAGGCATGAGTGGTGAAATTTTGAGAGAGAGAGAGATTTAGAACAGGTTGTTACATGCAGTTGTTGAATGTTTGACTTCAAGAGATTGAACAGACAAAAAAATCCCATCATTAACAGGATATAAGAGTAATTATCAGGACCCCTGTGAGTGAGGTGACCGAAGATCCTCATTCTATAAACCAGTCCCATGTATTTGTCATTCCTTGAATTCTACAATCTTTCGAAGATAAAGGAGACTAGGTAATTTAAAAAAGCAAGGGCCAAAGTTCAAAGAAGGGAGCATATTCTACTAGGAGCCACTGTGAGACAGACTGAGTCCCTTAATTAGCCGAATCAGTGAGGAAAGGCTTTGTTTATAATTGTAGTGCAGGGCCAGGATGCACTTTCTGTGAGGGACCTGCATCTGGTTGGCTATTTTTTTTCTAGGTCCCAGCTGGCCTTGGAGACCAGCTCAATGTTGTTGCTATTACTCCTCTGCCACAAGCCTCAAAGAAAAGAAATTTGGGGCCCTCCCTGGTGGCACAACCGATTAAAGCACAGCACTGCAAGCTAGCTGCTGCCATTTCAGCATGAGTTCGATCCCGGCCCCAGATGGCTCTGCAGACCTCTCCTGTCTCACACACTGCCCCTCAGCAGTGTACTTTGTCCATCTGCCTGCTTCCCACTCTCCCTCTGATGAATCCTCTCACCATCTCTGGACTGTATCCTGGGTCTGTATGCATAATTAAATAAATAATTTAAAAAGAAAAGACATTTGATAAGTTTTTTTTTCATTTTATTTAAAGTCTGAGAGCAAATTAACCTACCTCTTAGCATCCCTTGCAGTTTTAATTTTCCCTCTCAGCCTCCCTCCTCCTTTTTAATTATTGTGCTTTGTAGATTGGTTTATTCACCATCTTTCTTTGTTGGTTAAGCATTTATCCGTTTAAAATGGACTACACTGGATACCCCATTGATGATGCTATTATCTTTTCTCTTGTTCTTACTTTTCTTTGAGGCTATGTCTTGAAAAATTACTTTAGTTGTAGTGGAATTTCAGAAAAGGTAAAGGTATATATTCATATTACATATTTATCTAAACATCTATGGTTTCATTGCTATAAACTGAAAGCTAATTATGCAGTTGGGCAGTTTTAGTAAAAATATTTTTAAAGAATTAAGTGTTTTCTAAAAATATTGTATATATTACATGGTTTTAAAAGATATTTCTAAATGAAAGCGTAGTAATTATATTTTGAATCTTGGAGAAGCCCATTTGTTAAATTTCCCAGAGAGTTACTCCTTACTTAGGGTTTTGTTACTACTTACAAATCTTTATGGAAGTCAAAACTGCAAATCTTTGCTTTTACAAAGAATGATGTTATAGCTTTTATACTTTGTTTAATTAGCCACTGCTATTTTTTTCTCTGACAGTTTTATTTGCCAACACAAAATGTTGCTTAGCAAACAACCACAAACTTCAGTCAGAAAACTTTTATTTATTGCTTATGTATTCTCATCCATGAGTCCATGAGGGTAGAGCTTGCCTGGGCAGTTCCTCTGACATAAGCTTAGCTCAGGTGATTAGATGGGGCTGGTGTTTGCATTTTTGGCAAGTCACAGCAAGGCCAGGCAGTAGAGCTTCTAGAGGGGTGCAGTTTTCTGTTGAGGTGTCTCATTTGTACTCCCTTTACTTAGTAAGTTTTCCTAGGTGCCTTAGTCAGTTAAGGCTGTGAATACCACAGGTTTGGTGACTTAAATGACAACCATTTATTTCTTGTAGTTCAGGAGGCTAAAAAGTCCCAGATCAAGGTGAAGATTTCATTGTACTGATTTGCAGAGGACTGTTGTCTTTGTTCACACATGGGGACAAATGTCCTCTGTACTTTCATACATATCATATATGTAAAATAAGTTTATTTGATGTCTAATTCCTCTCATTCAAAAATGGCCCATCTAAATTATTAAAATTATTTCCAATAAAATTTCATATTTATATGATTAATGTTTAGATTTAATTAGTAAATACATAAGTGCATTTAATAATTACTTATAAAATTGAATCTATATATTATTTAAATGGTTGGTACTATGAATCATAATAGAATTCTTTCCAGTAGGAAAAAAAATAGCACTTAGAAAAATTATAATTGAAGGAAAAAAACTACAAAACATAAAAGTACATCCCATTAGAGTAAAAATTATGTATAATGATAATAGAATTAATAATACAAGTTCAAAGAGAACAAAGAACAGAATAAATTTAGCAATTAGAAAAAAGTGTATTTACTTATTTTTAGATCAACTTGTATATATTAAGTCACTGTTCCACTGTATTACAGGTGTATTGAAAAGTTGGCATAGACATCTTATGTTAAAATGGCATTATTTGCAAAAATGGCATTAAGTATCCTTTCCAACTATTAAAGCTAGCATGAAAAGTTTTAGATGTCAGCTAAAATGTCAAGAAGAGTATAGATTTACATATATATACATATGCTTATGTATGTATGCATGTAAGAAAATTGTTTTAGGATGATTGTGAACTTTTTTTTTTAAAGATTTATTTCTTTATGCATACAGAACTGGGGTACAGGCCAACGGTGCAGGGGCGGAGAGAGGCTTCACTAGAGACAGAGTGGGGAGCAGAACAGGCAGATCAACGAAGTACACTGCTGAGCAGCGGGCAGGTCAGGAGAGGTCTGCCACGCCATGTGGTCTCCTCCGGGGCAGGCGGGAATCGATCTCATGTGGAAGTGGCTTTAGTTTTCAGGGCTGTGCTTTAACCCGCTGCGCCACCAGGGAGGGCCCTGATTGTGAACATTTAAGGCTTCATTATCCCTGACCTTCCTCCTTGCCCTTGTAAGATGAAATCTTGTATTTCCATTCAGATATAACTCTTTTAAACAGTCGTTTACTGTTGTGTTTGTTTTTCCCCTCCTGTATGAAAGTGATTATTTTTCATTATTAAAACCAAATTATGAATGTCATCACACATTTTATTTGACTCCTATTCATTGAAACTCCAGGACCCTTGTTCCCAGGGAGAACTGCTGTGAGTTCTTCACTTTTAAGGTCTTCACTGCTACTGTCCAGTAGGGTAGTTGACAGAGAATGTGACAAGCCCCAAATCTAGATGTGCAGTATTTGTGAAACACATTGAATTTTTAAGATTTAGTGCCCATAAAAGAATGTAAATGCAAAATAACTAAAAATTTGGGGTTATTTTAGCTATATCAAGTCTTATAAAATGTTAACATTAATTTTCCTGCATTTATTTCATTAATGTGACATGGAGGACATCTGAAACAATATGTCTGGTTCACTTTCGGTTCCTATTAGGCACTACAAATCTAGCTCCCAAGTGAGGACACCCTTGGAACAACAAGAGTCTTTGAGGTTTATCACTTCAGTTACCATTTTCTCCTTAGAACTTTCTCTGAATCCAACAAAGTGAAACGGCACATGACTTCTTTATCAGATGAGATTCTATCCCATACTTCATGGGTTTCAACAAGATCTAGCTTTTGGATCAAACTGTTAACAATAGATAGTTCAAAGCTGATAAAGGAATGAGGGGAAGTCAGTTCTTCATACCACCTACTCCACACAATTATTAGAGAGGCTATTGAAGTTGACTAGAGCAGGGGTTCCTGGGAAAGATCGGGCAGCCTAAAGAGAAGGTGTGTTCTCTGGAAACCTTGCACATGAGGTGAGGTGACTCATTTGTCCTTTCTTTCTTTTTGCTTGTTCCAGAACGCTGTGATGACTGGGGACTAGATACCATGAGGCAGATCCAAGTGTTTGAAGATGAGCCAGCACGCATCAAATGCCCACTCTTTGAACACTTCCTGAAATATAACTACAGCACAGCCCATTCAGCTGGCCTTACTCTGATCTGGTATTGGACAAGGCAGGACCGAGACCTGGAGGAGCCAATTAACTTCCGTCTCCCTGAGAACCGCATTAGTAAGGAGAAAGATGTGCTTTGGTTCCGGCCCACCCTCCTCAATGACACAGGCAACTATACTTGCATGTTAAGGTAGCCTGACTCTTGGCAGTGACTTTCTCCTTTCCTTTTCATTCCTGGGCCTTCGTCCAGGAAAGTACCGCGAAGGAAGTACTATGTACTGTGTACTATGAAGTTGCAAATGAGAAGGAAACGTTTAGAAAGAGTTACACTTCTCCTTTGTGACTTAGTAAGGTTAACTGAAAGTTGTGTGCAGAGAAAATTATTGGGTTCTTAAGAACATTCTCCATAGGTGATTTCTTTTCAAATCCTAATATCTATCACACTATCTGTATGTGGGGCTTTTTTAATTTCTTCTTCTTCGTTCCCTGATATTAAAATTTGCCTGCACCTTTGCCCCACATGGAGATATCTATATTCCGAGACAATCAATAAAGCATTAATGAAACCACATTCATAGCTCGCATTCTTGGAACCTTTCAAAGTGCCTAGCACAGAACCAAAGATTCAGTATGCTTTCCTAGAAATAGACTACCTAGGAGGTACTAAATGTAGTCAGAACAATGCACTTCAAATTTTTACACTAAAGTTCACCTAAGAAACATATGGACACCAAACTCCTAGGAATCCAAGAATGTAATACCCCATTAGTATAAACTTTCTTTCAAATTTACTTTTTTTCCTTTAAAGTTATTCCAGATTCTGCATTTTATTCCATGTTATACTTAATTTATTTTACAACAGATTAATGTTTAGAGGAACCACCGTCCCCTCCAGTTCTCTTTTAGCTTTTAGGCTGTAATACCAAAATATCAAAGACTAGGTGATAAACAACAAAAATGTGCTTTGTTATGACTCTGGAAGCAAATTGCCAAAATCAAGGTTTTGACAGTATTGGTTTCTTTCATTTCTCCTTGCTTTCTAGATGGCCATCTTCTCTTTATGTCTCCTTTTGGTTATCTTCTGTGTCTTCTGTGTCCTCATCTCTACCTGTGACAAGAACAGCAGTCATTTTTAATTAGGCTCCACCCCCATGACTTCATTATTTTTCCAACATCTATCCCCAAATGCAGTCAATTATAAAATATGAAGGTTAAATCATCAACCTGTGAAAATGAGTCTACAGTACATAACAGTAGGGCTGAGTAACATGACCTAACCATGCAACAGGTTAGAATAACATAACTTAAAAATGGGTAATCCTAAAACTTCTGAATGTTCCCTTGTCTTACATATGCTAACTGTTCTCTGATGGGGAATTATGAATATATTTTGATAAATACAAGCTGTTTTATGGTTAAGTGGAAAAGGGCTTTATTGTCCCAGTAAAGAATTTTGATCACCATGACTTTAGGAGTCCTATGTAACCTCTAAAAGGCCTTTCAGAGGCTTTCTTCTGACACTTGAATCTTATTGGAATGGACTCTTAACTGCTATGTCCAAGGACCTGAAGTGCTCATGTGTCCATTGTTTATTTAGTAGGATACCTTTTAGGAGAGTCAGAACATTTTATAATGAAAGGAACACTGAATTGAAAAGACAAAACAAGGCCATCATCCCTGCTCTGACACCATTTAGCTGGTGATTTTAAACAAGTCATGTTTACAACTAAGAGCTTTGGTGTCTATATCTGCACAATGAAAAGGGCGGCCTACCTGCTGTTCAAGTTCCCTTTCACTCTTAACAACTGCTGGTCATTTACATCTGCTAAATGGATATCAGCAAAAAACCAGCAAGGGGTCCTCAGTTTTCTTTATGACCTGCACCTCTGCTACAATATATTCTAGTGCTTAGTATCTCTTTGGCATTTTCTGTGGCAACTGAATACTTGTTTAAAGTCTTTTTGGAAACTTTCTGAAACTTCTTTGATACTTCTAAAGCAAAGCTACATGATTATTAAGGTCTGAGTGTACCTTTAATGTAACTTATCCATTTCTGGATTGTCCTAACTTCTGTGTACCTGTCTGCCTATCTTATATAGCTATAAAGAAAATGTAGAATGTGGGGATAACTTCCACTGAATTCATTTTTAATTCATAAGTGATTATCTGTACTTGATAAAAAAGAGATCACCAAAGAAAAGGGTAGACAGTGAATGACCCATTGAATTTATACCCTAAAAAAACCAGTTACTTTTATTATCTATGTTTCCTTTGTTGTTGTCATATATAAATGAAATATATATATGTTTTACATCCATTACATTAATTTAACAAATATTTATTCAGCACCTTTTAAAGTATGGGCACTGTACTAGATTCAAGAAATAAAAGAAAACACACATGGCCATATCTTTGCTTAAAATTCAATTAAGGAATGTCCAGGGCACTAGAGAATTAGAAATATAATTTAGATGTTGGGTGGCTTGAGGGTGACACAGAAGACCTTGGTGTGAAATGTGAGGGGATAGAAGAGCCCCCTAATAGATAAAACAATCTGTGCTAACTCTAAAATAGAAATATCCACCAGTCATCCTAAGTAGTTTTATGTGTTTATAAGCATTTTTGTGGTTTTTTTTATTATTTATTTATTCGTACAGAACTGGGGTACAGGCCAGAGATGCAGAAGGTGAGAGGCTTCACCAAGGACAGAGTGGGGAGCAGAACAGGCAGATCCACGAAGTACACTGCTGAGGGGAGCAGCGGGCGGGTCAGGAGAGGTCTGCCGCGCCATGTGGTCACCTCCAGGGCAGGCGGGAATCGAACTCATGCGGAAGCGGCTTTAGATTCTCAGTTCTGTGCTTTAACCCGCTGCGCCACCAGGGAGGGCCTGCATTTTTGCATTTTTTAACAGATACGTACATCCCTGAGTGACTGTCACATGATTTTGTTCACTTTCTTCCTTTTATAGATTTTTCCATCGATCCCAATGTTTTCTTGTTAATGTAGCACTGGATGTGCATTTTTGATAATGTGCCCGCTTCATTTCATCTTTTTCATACTTCCATCATAAGAAGGAAATTTCCAAAAGTAGAGTTACTGAGACAAAAATATAGACTTGTAATACCTCTGGAAACATTTTCAAAAAATTTTATACCATTGTAACTAAATAGTTATTTGGTTATTCTCACCTTTGTCTCACCAATGCTATTGAGACTGTTTCTTTTTCTTTCTTTTTTTTTTAAGATTTATTTATTTGTGCATACAGAACTGGGGTACAGGCCAGAGGTGCAGGGCAGTGAGAGGATTCACCAGAGACAGAGTGGGGAGCAGAACAGGTAGATCGTTGAAGTACACTGATGAAGGGAGCAGTGGGCGGGTCAGGAGAGGTCTGCCATGCCATGTGGATCACCTCCAGGGCAGGGGAGGGATCGAACTCATGTGGAAGTGGCTTTAGCTTCTTAGTGCTGTGCTTTAGCCTCTACGCCATCAGGAAGGGCCCTTGAGGCTGTTTTAAGGATAAACATATATATACTTATATCACATCATGACACAGGAGTGTTTGTGTAGACACAATGTCATATTCACCAATTCAAAATCATGTGTGAATTCACATATATATGTATGTTTATGTATATATTTACAATAAATCTGATTGTACTATGATTTCCTTTGGTAAAGTATACATATATGTGTGTGTATATATATATATATGTATAGATATACACATGCATACATATGCTTACACACATGTGTTTAGAAATACGTAAAAATATTTATATATCAATAATAGTTCACTGTCATTTTTAGTTTGTGACATCCTGTGGTATAGGCAATAACTCAGCCTTTAATTTTTACATGAATTTACACATATAAAGGCAGTCTCAAAGCATAGAATGGCTCCACTTAGTTTATTTTAATGTGTTTGCTCCATTAAATCAAATGAAAATAAGACTGTCCATTCATTGCATATTTCTCATTATAGGAACACCACATACTGCAGTAAAGTTGCATTTCCTCTGGAAGTTGTTCAAAAAGATAACTGCTTCAGGTCCCCCATGAAACTCCCAGTACATAGAATATATCTAGAATATGGTGTCCAGAAGATCTCTTGCCCAAATGTAGATGGATTTTTTCCTTCCAATGTCAAACCAACCATCACTTGGTATAAGGTAAGTAAATGAGAAGATATTTTAACCACTCTAAAATGACAATTATTACTTGGGCTAGTGGTGTATAAAGTGAGTTTTCTCAGCAGTTATATTTCTTCCTCATTAACCCTATACATATCTGTATCTGCATCCTTCCTTTTGTACCACTTTAAAGGCAGGGTGGTGAATACTTTTCCTCAAGCCATATTTCTTAAATTGCATTCACTAGAATCCTAGAAGTGTCATATTGATGTTAACTTCATGTGAAGCATGGTTTGAAAATGTTGCCCATTTCTACTGTTTTGAGTGAAGTCAGAAGTTGTTAATTCATCTGATAAATTTTAAATCCTTGATTATTCAGTAACTGTAGTTTTTACTTATATGTTTTCTTGTTTTCTTTTATTGGTGGACACAGTCCATCTGTGGTCTCTTCTACATCTGACAGGTCTGGAAAGTGCTTAATTATAAACAAGACTGTTGGAAGTAGTCTTTATGACAACAGCTTATTTTTTGAATCTCTCCAGATTATCCACATAAGCCAAAGCCCAAACTCACTAAGTTTACAACAAAATTTAGTGACAGGTTTTCTCCAAGAACCACTTTCGGTAAAGCAAGTGGGATAAACCACTGACATGACTCATCTAGAAATGGGAAGGAACAGATAGCAGTAATGTGGTGTGTGACAAACACGAGAACTGAAGAACCACAAATGAGCCAGTGGGTACTAACCGGAAACCTTGGTGGGCCAATTGAGAACAACAGCTGAAATTAGGGGAGGTTTTTGCTTTCTAGTAGAGGAGTGCAGGACACCAAAAGTGAGAGGTGCTAAGGAAATGAAATAGTGTTAGTGCCTTAGAACTCTATAAAATACCAATATAGAAGTGAAACTACTGGGAGTCAAATTAAATGTAGACTGCATCAGCACACTATCGAGGTAGGAAATTAAAGAACCAAGCTGACACAACAAAGGAAAAAGAGAGAAAATCTGAACAAAATATTTTTGAAGAGAATATCTGTTAAAGAAACCTGGCATATGCTAAGGCTCAGAATAAACTAGTTTTACATAAAAATGTGCAACACAAAGAATCAATATAAATTCCTATCCAAAATTATAATGAAAAATAGAATAATATTTATACAGAAAAAAGGAATAGCAGAGTTTATTTTATAAAATATTATTACAAATAGTGCTGCAAGACATTAAAAGACACAAAATGACAAACATAAACAAAAATTTGAAGAGTCCAGAAATTTTTTTTAACTCAGTGAAAGAATTTCAGAAATGAAGCTAAACTGAGAGAACTTAGCAACAAATTAGTACAAGAGATAATGCCTTAAGTTTAATAGAAAATTGTCGAAAAATTAGAATATAAAAACAGATGAGTAAAGATGTTAGAGTGACTATACTAATTTCATATTAATTAGGTTTTAAGATAATGAGTATTATCAGAGATAGCAAATTAGCAACAGATGGCTTTTTAGATTAATAAAGAAAAACATGAAAATAACAATGATATATGTGCTAATAGCACTTCAAAATAATGAGGCAAAAGTCAACAGAATTAAAGTAAGAAATAGACAATTTCATAGTCATGGTTGAAAATGTTAGCATGTCAGTCTTTAATGAAATGATTTAGGAGATGATTTTAAGAACCTTCCATTAGCAAAAGATGGAAAAGTTTTATAAACCTTAAGTTAGTATATTAAGTAAGTTAGTTTAATAAAACTTAAATTAGTATATTAGCAATGGGTTGATTCCCATGAATTAAGTTCAAATCCATACATTAATAATGATATTAAAAAATATTAATCACATTTAGATATCAATAGGAAATCAGTTCAGTTTCTTGAAAACTGGACTATAGAAAAAAAATCAAGTATTTGTTATACCTCTCTCATAAGTATATGGGATAATAGGCTAGTACAGGTAATTGTGTCTTGACAAGAACATTTCTAATAATAACTGAAAAGGAAATTATAGGAATAGAATGTAATCATGTCACATTAATCCAAAGGATTAATAAATCTAAATTTTAAACATCAACAAATGATAATATTACCAGAAAAGAAGCTACCAGACACATTTCTTGCAATGAAAGAACACAATGTTAACTACAGTTGTGCCAAATGGATTAAATTTGAGTTTGAGAAACCCTTTGGAACTCACTGCCATTTTGCAAGGAAGTATAGAGAATGGAGGAATATATTGATCTGTACCATGAGTTTACAATCAGCAAAATCCAGTCTGTGGGAAATTCTAGAGTTGAAATGCCTTGGGGCATTCAGCAGATAATTAAAAAGAAAGCATGCTTATTGAATTTTTAAAAATAAATTTTGCTTCTTTTTTAATGGAGAGATCATTGCATTAAAAAACAAGAAGAGGCCCTCCCTGGTGGCGCAGTGGGTTAAAGCACAACACTGAGAATCTGGAGCTGCTTCCGCATGAGTTCGATTCCCGCCTGCCCCGGAGGTGACCACATAGTGTGGCAGACCTCTCCTGACCCACCCGCTGCTCCCCTCAGCAGTGTACTTCATC
>NW_004567104.1:25335028-25339871 GCF_000260355.1 Condylura cristata
TAATAACTGAAAAGGAAATTATAGGAATAGAATGTAATCATGTCACATTAATCCAAAGGATTAATAAATCTAAATTTTAAACATCAACAACTGATAATATTACCAGAAAAGAAGCTACCAGACACATTTCTGACTGACTGCTCACTTTAAAAAAAAATCATTAGCTTGTACATATGTTTTGAGTGCTTTTTTATATATGTTTTATTTTACAATAAAATGATTAAATGGGAGGGAAGGAAGGAGGAGAGGGACAAAGGTACAGAGAGAAAAACTGGTTTAAGATATTTAACAACTGATTGTGATGTGTATATAGACCGTAGTTTGACCTTTTTTTTTTTTTTATCCAAGCAAATCATGAAACAAATTATGGGAAAATTATAAAAACATGAACACAGAATTTTGACAATGTCAGTGAATTTTATTACTTTATAGGTTATTATAATGACATTACAGTTATACTTGCAGAAAAGATCTTGTCACTTAGAGAAATATACAGAAACATTTAAAATTGAGATTATAGAATATTATGATTTCAGTGAATGGGTGTAGATGAAAAAAGATACAGTCTGAACTGGTACTTTTGAAGGTAGGTATGGGTACAGGGAATGACTGTGTGTTGTCTCTATGATTGTAATTTTCCAGTGTAAAAAAATTAAAATGATAATCACAATTATTTCCCATTAATAAATGTGATATACCTTCTAGTTTAAAAAAATGTGTTAATATACTTATGTGCAGTTGAAGTCTTAATCTCTAATTCTTTTCATTTTTCTATACAGTGAATAATCTATGGTCTCAAAAAATTGTTTTAATTAATTAATTCTTCCTTTCCTTCATGCATTCACTCATAGTGGAATATCTTCTTTTCCTTTGAACTGTTCCAATTCTAAGACCTTCATGAAATGTCCCCTATTCTTTCCAATTTGAAATAATTTTTTCTTTGTACATACCCATATTTATTATGCCTGTTACAATGTAATATCTAAGTTCTTTTATTGTTTAATAGCCATTCATTCATGTTTACAGTCAGCACATGTATTTGGTGCAATATATCAGGGCTTGGGGTATCCCAGTAATGAATCAGATATGCATGCTCTGCATTACTGTTGTCCCAAAGAGCCTCACAATTTAATTTAGACAACATTATATGTAAGAAGAACTCCTACGGTTATCATTAAGTAAAGTAGTCCTTTTTCAGTTGTAATCAATTAATTCTCTACATAGCAGCATTGTGATCTCCTTAGTAATACAAACTCTGTAAGTGTTAAAAGACATTAATCAGTCTGAACAACATTGCTTTTTTGTTAATAGAAAGATAAAAACTGATGAAAAACTAACAATTCTTTCATTCACTAGTATAATAGATTATGTTAAGTATTTTATCTGCCATATGTAATACTCATCACGGTCCTTCAAGGTGGATAGCATCCTTTTACAGATTAGGAAATAGATGATTAAAGACGCAAATTATAATAGTTAACATTTACTGAGCACAGGAGTAAATTTGGAAGAGTATTATTCCAAATACTTTATTTAATTTAATTCTTTCAATGTGAAGTAAGTTCTTCTTATTTTCCATTTAATGAAACTGTGGTGTAAAGTGCCTGGGTGATTTGTTCACTGTAACATACCTAATAGCCAAGAGTCAACTCTGTGCATGCCGCATCAAGATTTCATGCTTTTACATCATCTTATACAATTTACTTAAAACAATGTAGGTGACAATGGCAGAATCTCAGATTTCAGACTAGTTCTATGTAGTTCCAATGCCTCGCCACTCCAGAAATGACCCAAAGAAAGAGGTCCAGTCTCTACTCCTGGAGCTTAAGGCAATTTGAAAGGCAAGACAGTATTTCCAATACAGATTAATGCATATGCTGAATCATGGGATGTTAAGAAACTTATGGTTAGAGGGGTAAAATCAGGGGTGGCTCAGAAAAACTGTGATTGTATGGAAAAGAAAATCAAAGTTTCTCCCTCGAAATTGCAGGAAGTGGGAGAGTTGAATGTTCCTCCTCTGTGTGCCCGTTCCTCTCTTCTCTCTTACATGGCAGAGTTTCCCTCATTCAGGGCTCTGAAACTACAGTTCTCTAATTCAACAATTCTGTGAGTTAAATTGCTATTTAGTGATGTTTGTTGAATAAATCATGTTTTGTAACTAGTCTAGAAAACAAACCATGGTTTGTAAGTGATTTATTGAATTTGGAATAGCCAGCTTATAAAAGAACTTCTGGGACAAAACATGCATAAATTGGAAGCTGCCTGTTAATTCTCACAGGGGCTTCTAGATGTAAAGCAATAATAAACCACAGACACGTGAGGTCCCATTGGTGTTTTTACTGTTGTCATTAGATTTATTCAGAGATTTAGTTTCTTTTTTTATTATTATGCTTATTGAGGTATTGTTGGTTTACAATATGCATATATTTTAGAGACTTAAAGTCATACTTCCAGATTTGAGCTTTAATATATGGCAGCCATCCTAATTTTCTTATTACTGGATTATTTTTCTTCCTCACTATTATAACTGGTATTTGGTATTTTTCCCCTATTGAGATGTTTATAAAAATTAGGCAGTTTTCTTCTTCTTATTGATAATCAGAAGAATCACACTTACTGGGTATTTGGATATTAGATTGATAGGTGCTGCTGAAATATTCTCAACTGCCCTTTAGCAGAATAGATACAATTTGCAAAAAATTGTTTGTCTTTGTACCCATTGTGATCATTAAAATTAAAAAGTACCTTCACCCATAATTTTCAATGTGGAAATAGTCATAATTGATTGGATTTTGTTTATAAATCTCTCAGAAAACCAGTTCCATTAAAAACCCATATTGTTGACGAGTTAGTCAGGTCTACATAATAAAGTCTGTGCTTAAAGTTCTTGCTGCAATTTGCATGGCCACTTAGGCTAGTAATTTATCTCTTTCATTTTCCTACAGTATTTATGTTGTGATTTTTAATTTTGATGTGAACAAAGTGCATGTCATATTCCTTTTCATACTGTACATATTCACTTGCATGTATGCACACACAAACATGCACATACAAACACAATCTTTTTTCATGTGGTTTCAAGTATTCTGAGAACCAAAGACTTACCCTTTAACTTAACCCCAATTCAAATATTTGTGAAACCTTGAAACTGAATTATGCTAACTCACTTACTCGTTACTCTGATAGAACTTAATTCTTTTTTTTTTTAAAGATTTATTTATTTGCTCATACAGAACTGGGGTACAGGCCAAAGGCATAGGGACTGCGAGAGGCTTCACCAGAGACAGAGTGGGGAGTAGAACAGGCAGATCCTCGAAGTACATTGCTGAGGGGAGCAGCGGATGTGTCAGGAGAGGTCTGCCACGCCATGTGGTCACCTCTGGGGCAGGCGGGAATCGAACTCATGCTGAAGTGGCTTTAGCTTCTTAGTGCTGTGCTTTAACCCGCTGCACCACCAGGGAGAGCCAAGCACTTAATTCTTTAACTCATCTTTATCCCTATAATGCTTGCATTGCCCTCTTTACTAGGGAGTTACCTCTTTTTATCCCTTCGCCTTGAATATTACGTACTTAACACAAGCAAAACTGAGCCAATATACTTTGTATTTAGGAAGTGATTAAATAATTATATTGGAACAGAAAATTTCATTACAATAAGGTCATTTCTGTTTTTACTGACTACTGTATGCCTGGCTCCCAACACAATAACAGACATGGAGGAAGGAGTTGGTAATATCTGCTGCCTAAACATTGGGTGGTGTAGCTCTGCTCACTGTAATTCTCTTAGAGAACTTTAGAGACTTTGATGACCAGCATCACACATTTTATACCAACTTCATTTTGGATAAAAACATGTCAGTAGATATTCCTAACTGTCCTCACTTTATTTCTCAATTAAATTCTATTCTTACTCTCACTTCCCCTACCCACCCAACAACTAATTCATCCCACATAGGTTCCATAGTCTCGCCTTCTTATCATTTGCAGATACATAAAATTTCAACTCCGTGTTCAGTGCCTTTTCATCTTTCATTCATATATTCATATATTTTAGCATGCAGCACAAATGTGTCAAGTAATAGATAAATTGCTGGCCATGCAAATACCGTTGTTCCCACAAGTGTCAATATTCTAGAGAATGAAGTTATTATAATAAAATTAGTTCAGAACTAACACAAGATCAAAGTGCTAGAAAAACGCAAGGGTTTGTGTACTGTTTTTCCGGTGCCTGGAATTTTGCTCTCTAAGTTTTCCTCCAAAAAGCTGTTAATATTTTACTTATCCTTTAAGATCTGACCTAATCTAACATCTCAGTGAAATTTTTCTAAATGTTTTCTGTTT
Source organism: Condylura cristata (assembly GCF_000260355.1). NCBI lineage: Eukaryota > Metazoa > Chordata > Mammalia > Eulipotyphla > Talpidae > Condylura > Condylura cristata. The sequence goes on from NW_004567104.1 coordinate 25,339,369, forward strand.
GATTTTCTTCCTTCTGCTATTCCTCCTTCCCTGAGAGGTCTTTCATACTATTGAAGTCCTTCACTAAACTGTGTGTATCCATCATTTGGGAACTGTGTCTTTTCCCTTTTCATGTTCTCTCAGTTCCCTGAACTTATTGAATGGAAATCTTTGCCCTGCCTCAGTCATATCATTCCCCCGGCCACAGCACATACCCGCCACACAACATATCTCTTCTCAAAGTTATCGAGTCATTTCTCCAGCAGTTGTGTATGTGTGCACACTTATATGGGGTAGCGGGTTGCCATGGCAACTATTATGTGGTTGAGAAGTTCTCTCCTGTTTAACTTCTCCCTTTGGGTGAGAATGAGGAAGTTATGGGTCACCTAAAAGAACAACTCATCTTCTAGTTAAAGAGAAATGTTTGCTTCATTTACCATTTGTAAATTCACTTACTGTTAACCTATGTCTCACATTAGGAAATAATGTTTCTTGTTCTTTGCGTATCTAAATCTTTATTCAGA
>NW_004567104.1:25340220-25341571 GCF_000260355.1 Condylura cristata
AGATTCTCACTGCTGTGCTTTAACCCGCTGCGCCACCAGGGAGGGCCTAAGTTTATTATTTTTAACATATCCTGTTTGTCTTAGGTTCTTATATCAAAGGGTCATGATATGTGGCTGTTATAAAAAATAGAGCTTACCAAATACTATTGACTGATGTAGGTATTTCAGTTCAAAAATATAGTTCAAAAATGCCCTCAAAATACTGTATACACTTAGAATATAAGATATTCCCTTCGTTGATGGCTATCATCAATGATAGAGCCATATAACATTTTTAACACTGGGACTGGTCCAAGGCATGGATGTCTGCAAGACCACAGTGTAGGTTAGGGAGTTAGTATTCAGTGGTATTCAAAACAAAGACCTTGAAACAGGTGAACTTAAATTCAAATTTCAGCTCTGACCCTGCCTAAACTTAGGGCATTGGCAATTACCTAACCTTTTCAAGTCTTTAAAACTTCATTTATAAAATGGACAGCTTTCTAAATTTGAAGTAAGGATTGGATGAAATGATGGAGTACTGATAAGTGCATGACTCAGTATAATTTTTCTAGCCTCCACTCGCTTTGGAAGAAAGTTACTCATTCGTCATTTAAAAGCTAGTTAAAGGCCTTTATTCAATTGTCAGGGAAATTGAGTCTAGACTATCTCTTTATTTGTCATATTTTTTCCACTTGTAAATTTAGAGAATATTTAGTCTTATCTGTTTACTTCATAGGGATTTAAGAATGGCTTAGTGAACAAATGAGAGAAGAAAATAGCTTTGAACTGCTTCAATGAAAGATGCCACAAAAATCAAAAGGTGTTCTATAGGTAGTTTAAACTTGTTTTAAACTAAATGTGACATGAATTTATTATGAGTATAGACCTTTATGGCATTATACTTTGTGATAACTTGAGTACTAAAATCTTTTGCTGATGTGATAAATGTCTAGAATCACTGCTTATCATAACAGGACAAATTGAATTCAGAGAATAACTTAATTGAGCATATATCAACTTCCTCTTGATGATCATCTGCATAAATCAGAAGTGCTGCTCATAAATGACATATTTCCTGTGACAAAAAAATTACAAATTACAAAATGTGCCACTTAGCGTAATAGTCATATTTCAAAATACATATTTCAGGAATTGAAGTAAGAAAACTTGAAGTACCTAAGAATTGATGTTATATATGTGGTGGATACAAAATATTGAAAGTACAAGACAGTAATTGTCTTCCAGAATTTAAAGGTCTGAATAACTACAGATAACCTCATCACTTTTGTCATAAATGAGTTATTAATCTTTGAAGTAACAAACACAAAATTTTTTTAAAAGTAAATTTCAACATGCATTTTGTCATAGA
>NW_004567104.1:25343094-25345668 GCF_000260355.1 Condylura cristata
AAAGTAGTAGACATCTTCTTTTTCATTCTAGGACTGCCATAAAGTAGAGAATTTTATTAATGTAGTACCCGAAGGCATGAATTTGAGTTTTCTCATCGCTATGGTTTCTAATAACGGAAATTACACATGTGTTGTTACATATCCAGAAAATGGGCGGACCTTCCACTTAACTCGGACTCTGACTGTAAAGGTGGTAGGTAAGCATGGTTTGCATATGTGCATGAAATAAAAATACAGAAATTTCATTTTGGGCCTTAAAAGTCTGTTACCAACAAATAGTTAAATCTGTTCGAAAAGAGGCATCTTGTTGTTGTTATTGTTCACTGTATTAACTCCAGAGTCTTCAGCAATCCCAGGTATACAGTAAGTGCTCAATTGGCTACTGAATGCTACTGGCTACTGAATGAATATGTAAGTGATTGAAACACCTTGAAAAGTGAAGAGAATACCAGATCTGTGTTCAAATTATACACCTGCCATTTTTAAGCAGTTTGACTTTGATCAAGATTTCAGTCCCTGAGTAATACCTAAAATTAAGGTTAACTGAGAATGTTAGAAATAATATATACATTATATTGATGGAGTTCCAGGTAGGCAGTATAGATGCAGTGAGCAGAAGGAGTTAATATTATTGTCACATATTAGCTTGAGTTAAGTAAATTATGCCTTTCTGGGTAGTGGAACTGAAATAGCTAATGCTGAAGGTATGTGTTCCTAGTGTTCTACTATTCTATGCACTGATAGTGTAGAGAATGAGGGAAGTGAAAAGGACAACATCTAAGAAGAATCAGTAGACCCCTATCAAAACCTAAATTAAGAGAACTGGTGTAGGAAAAGTGGTAATTAGAGGAGAAACCTAAAAAACCATTGTGCTAAAAATAAGACTATATCACAGAAAGCTTTTGTCCTACACCATCTTTAAATAGATCGAATCATTGAAGTCCAATGACAGGAAGTAATCTGTTTCAGGACAGTCCTTGAGTTAGTAAAATGTGATTCTAAACCCCGGGTTTCTGATTCTTTGCTCAAGACATTTCCTATTGTTCTGACATCAGATTCAGTATAAATTAAAAAGAAAGGCATATTTTTTACATAATATAAATAAGATTCAAATCAAATGACTTTGTAATCAGTTCTCATTCTCTGTAAGTTCATGCTACATTTCAAACCTAATATAAATGAACTTTTAAATTCAATGAATAATATAAGATTACAATATCTTGAAAATTGTTTCTAACAGATTTATACACTTAACTTTACCCATTTTTGAAAATTAAGGAAAGAACTTGGATATTCAAATTTATAGATACAGACGTTAACATATACAGATATTGAGGAGCATTCTTACCCAATTTTCATGCAACACAGGTTTTGTTTTTTAAAGCTTTGAAATATTGAGTGCTTATAATATGCCAGTAACAGATTTTGTTATTTGTTACTTAATCCTTATAATGAACCTGTGATGAGTTTAATTATCCTCATTTTAGAGTCAGGGAAAATTAACTTTTCAAAAGTTTACTGCAAGTCAGAGTCATATGATTAGTATGTGGCTAAGTTAGAACCCTGGTTATTAAACCTCTGGAGTTCATACTCTTTAAAGATTAGACTGTAGAACCTCTTCTGGGTATTTTTCTTTCATTTAAGAATATACATTATTAAAAATAACAACCCTTTAGTGAACTTAAACTGATAACTATCAAATAGATGTACATGCTTTTACATGTTCTAAATAGAACACATACTTATTCATTCATTTAATTTGTAGATACTAGACAGCTGACATGTTGAGAAGAAATATGTGGAAAAAGAAACAAAGTTGGACACAAAAGAAATGTTTATTGTAGAATGAAAAGTCTACTTTTGTAAAATTTGGAATGCAAAAACATTGGTTAAACATTCTGTCCTGAAACATGAGTAATACTCAACATGTCATCTATGTTTACATCAATTGAAGAGTTGTAACTAAGCATATTGTGGACCCTCTTATGAAAGATATATCAACCTACACCAGGAAGTTGGAAAAAATTTAACAGAAAAGCAGTGTTTTGAAATGGGTTATGAGGGATAAAACCTACACAATTTAACATTTTCTCCCCTTGTTCTTATTCTCTCTCACACAGGGTCTCCTAATGATGCATTCCCCCCACAGTTCTATTCACCTAATGACCGTGTCGCCTATGAAAAAGAACCTGGTAATGATAACTGTGTCTCTGAATTTCAGTAGATTTGCTTAAATATGAGGGAAAAAAAATGACAAGTCAACAATGAGAATTAGTGCTGCTGGATCAGAACATATGAATTGAAAAGAAATGTCTGAAGCCAAGACAGCTGTGGTTCATCTTTCTCCCGGCCACACAAAGGGCTCTGCCTTCCTAGACAGCTGCTCCCTTCTTCCACAGCTAGCCGTCTTCTTCTGATTAGTGACGGCTGTTTGATGCAATCTTCAAGTTGCACAGGACTTTGGTTTGTCAAGACTGCAACATAAACACAAGACATCTTTTAATCTTTGGTTTCATAAGGGTAGGGGGTAGGGTTTAGAGGCAGAACTGTGACTTCAATAGATAACAACTAATA
>NW_004567104.1:25346668-25442995 GCF_000260355.1 Condylura cristata
GATCTTCCTGTTCTGTTCCCTACTCTGTCTCTAGTGAAGCCTCTCACCACCCCTGAGCCTCTGGCATGTACCCCAGTTCTGTATGTACAAATAAATAAATCTTAAAAAAAAAAAAAAAAGGTAATCCTGAATCCATGTTCACATTATCTCCCTACAAGTGATATGGAAAATTGAAAGAGATCATTCAAGAACCATATACTGGAAAAGAAAATAAGAATTTGATCACTGAGTGAGTTGTATCTGAGCTCAAATTAGGATGATAATAAACTTTATCACCTCTACCCAGTGACTTTTGAGAGAAAAAGCAGTTGATATTAATAACTTACTAAGAAAGCAAGCATAAAACAGAACTGTCTTGGGAAAACAGGAATAGAAGGTCCATCTAGGTCAAATCCTGGTCTGCCACATATTAACAGTTTGATCTAGGAGGCATGTAGCATCTTTAAGATTCAGTTTTTGCATCTTTAAAGTATGAATTTTAAAAATACCTCATCATATTCTGTTAAAGTTAAATAAGACTGTTAGTAACTACAGACATTTAATGCAGTGAATTGTACAAAGTTCTCAATAGTGTATTATTATTACTATCAATATTACCATTTTCTGAATAATTACGGGATCCTAAGCTCATATGACTTTTCAGAACCGTATGGTAGAATTTTCCATTTGTAATGAATCTTTAAACTTATTGAATATATCCTCATGCTGCCTGGCCAGTCCTTTCAGTGATGATATCACCACTTCTTCCCCCAGGAAAGGAACAGAGATTTAGAGAAGCTTTCCTTAGTCACCCTTGTTCCTTAAGGAAATAACAAAAGAGAGGAATAGTTGATAGAGGTTTAGTGTTAAAAAAACAGATCATCAGGGCCTTCCTGGAGGTGTAGGTGTTTAAGTCTCAGAGCTGTCAGCTTCTACCAGCCATTGTGGCATGAGTTCATTCCCTGGCCAGGGAGGCACAACAGACTTCTCCTGTCTTGCCCGCTGCTCCCCTCAGAAGTATTTCAGTAGATCTGCCTGCTTTGTTCCCCACTCTGTTCCTGTTGAATCCTCTCTCACCTCATGCATCTCTGGCCTACAAGCCAGTTCTTGTATGCATAAATAAATCTTAAAAAAAAAAGAGAGAGAGAGAGAACCATTCTGAAGAAATACTGTCATTTTAATTTGTATAACAAATAATTAAAACATTTACATAGATTATATTAAAAGATATATATAATATTACAAATGTTTCAGGCATTCTTTTCTTGGTTTAGGTTGTCTTAGAATGAAGTAAAGAGTATTCTCTATGGAAGTCACTTGAAAATTAGTCAGGTATTGTCTTAGAATGAAGTAAAGAGTATTCTCTATGGAAGTCACTTGAAAATTAGTCAGGTATAATTTTTTTCCTTATTTATTTATGCATACAGGTGCTGGGGTGTAGGCCAAAGATGTACAGGGGTGGGTGAGAGGATTCACCAGTAATAGACTGGGGAGCAGAACAGGCAGATCTGTTGAAATACACTGCTGAGGGGAGCAGCAGGCCAGTCAGGAGAGGTCTGCTGTGCCATGTGGGTCAGCTCCATGGCTGGGGATTGAACTTGTACTGCAGTGGTTGTGCATAGCTTCATAGTGCTGTATCTTAATTTCTTGTGCCAACAGAGAGACCCCAGGTGTAGGTTTTAGTTACCTGTAACTTGTATAGTTCCTACTTAGATACTACTCAGATATCCCTGTATGTAGATTGCAAACTGATGTTTTAACTTTTTTTTTTTTTAGGAGAAGAGCTTCTCATCCCCTGTAAAGTTTATTTTACTTTCCTAAAGGACTCTCGTAATGAGGTTTGGTGGACCATTGATGGGAAAAAGCCAGAGGATACCACTATTGATGTAACTGTTAACGAAAGGTATCATTGACACAGGCGAGGGGCTGACTAACTTTTATCACTCACTCTAATCAAGATGAGCAATTCATTTCTGCCTATCAATTAAAAGTCAAGAAGATTCTGAGGTCTTTTATGGCTGCATCCTATGCAGTATTACTAGGTTTGCAATGCAAAGTCCAGAATTGAATTACTATCTTGTGGCTGAGAATTTTCATCAGTCTCTGACTAGGGCATAGCACCCTAGTGTCTTAAACCCAGCAAATGCACACATTTATGATAGCCCCATGACAGTAGAGGGAATAATTATTGTATAAGAATGAAAAGGCCACAACATATGGTCAAGAGCAGAGAAAAGCCTGTTAATGTGGGCCTGTTCTTCTCTTTCTTGAGTCTGGAATATGGGTTTCTATACTTGTGCCTCTGATAACTGTTTACTTTCTTATCTTGCCATGAGCATGTTTGTCTTAGCTTCTCTTCTTTCTTCATTCATATCACTTGCATGCCATGTTTGTATTTTATCATTCATTTTTAACATTAAGCACACACATCTACGATTGCTATAGTTTATCTGGACAGTGTATAAGGTGGCAGTGTAATTTACTCTCTAACAAGCTGGGTCATTTTATTCATAACATGATTTTATTTGAAGGGGGTTGCATTAACAAGAAGAAAGTTTCATTGAAACAAACGATCCCTCTATAAATGAAACATACCAGTATAAAAGGGCACTTGGTTTACTGTAATAATTAGAAAGAATTAATAGCTAACTATGTGGCAAAGTAGTTTAAGACCTTAAGCTTATGACTGGTATGTAAAAAGATCTTAAACTACTTACAGAATTAAAAAGTTACTTCTTTTGACTGTAAACTAAGGCATTTTACAGGGAAATACAAATATTTCATCTACATCAGGCAAAGTACTTAGTTCCTAATTAGGTAGATTTTACAGGGATAACAAATAATAGAGCAGAAATTTCAATATAATGAGATAAAAACAGTAACTGGAAACTATTGGGTGTTACAAGAAAATGTATTTGAGAATTCTAGGCAGCTTTTGGAAATTAACTAATGTTTCTCAGATCATACAGTACCTAAATACAGATTTGAAGGATGGGTGGAAACTAAAGAAATGGGAAGAATGTTCCTGGTGAAAGGAACAACATACACAAAGGCCTAGAGGTTAGAGAAGCAGAACATATTCAAAGGTACAGAAGGAACTTGCTGAAATTGAAGCAGTTTTTGTAGAAGGCTTTGATGAAAGATATGGCTGGAGGCACAGAAGAAGAGTTATTGATCATTTCAAAAATTATGACTATTACACTTTCTAACCTCATACTACTAATAAATGAATAATGAAAGTCATGCTGTTCACCCTACCTCTTATAGAAGAAACACATTCTCACTGTTCATAATTGAGTAGTTCAGTTAAGCTTAAGCTAAACCCTTCACAGCCCTTAATGAAGTTCTCAGGACCGATAGTAAGCCTCATCAGACCGTTAGAGAGCAGTCAGCTATAGAAAAGAGATGTTTCCCCCACTCTTGAAAAAGCAAAGATATTTGAAGGGATTTTAAATCTTAATCTTGCACCCAACACACTTGACTTCTGACTTTCTGAGATTTGGATGTTATTTTCCTAAATTTACTGGCTCTGAGATTTCTTCCTTATATATAGTAGGATACAATATTGGGGTTTCAGTATTTAATAATTTAAAAATCTGTGAAAACCTGAAATGCATTATCTGTTTGCTTGGATAAAGAACAGCAAATGTGGATATTTATTAAGCATAATTCTAATATTTTCTCATTAACATACTCAACCCTCAGAATTCAAAAATTAGCACATGTAATACCCTGTTTTTACATTGCTACTTTTCTCTTTTTCAAGGAGGAACACATGATATGGACAGATTAGTTACTTACCCAAAGTATGTGACAAATAAGTGGCAACACCTGGATCATAGCCCAAATAGATTTGACCTCAGAAGCTTCTTTCTAAACCAGCTTCTTGTTATACAGTATCTGGCCTCAGAAATTTGAAGGAAGGAGATCTTTTAGTATGAGATATATAGTATAAAACCAAGATTGATTTAGACATTGGGGTTTTTGTGTAGCATAGGTGATAAAGAATTGTACTGGCATCTGGAAGCTACTCTCCTTTATAACCATTGGCTCACAGGCAATGTAGCTTATTGATATTCTGTCTGACCTCTACTGGCTGCTCTTTGATGGTCTACTTGTCATAGAAATAGAGTCTCACTAATGCCTTGATTTTTTCCACCTATTTCTAGTGTAACTCTTTCTCAGACAGAAGATGAAACAAGAACTCAGATTTTGAGCATCAAGAAAGTTACTGCTGAGGATCTCAAGCGTAGCTATGTCTGCCATGCTAGAAACGACAAAGGGGAAGTTGACAAAGCAGCGAAGGTGAAACAGAAAGGTAATGGATGTGTTCAGCAGATAAATCTGTGAACTCCAAATGTAGCATTTTGGTGAATAAAGAAAAATGGAGAAATTGAGAAGAGCTCCAGCACCTAACATGATATCTGATCCTTAGTAATGAAACAAAATTAAAAGAAATGGTCTTTACAGAAAATTTACAAATATGTAACGTTAGCCAAAATGTTGCTTCTTGTAATTTAGTAAATTAGTGCAAGGTTGTGACTAAAATATTCATATTATTAAAATTAGATGTAATACTATATACAGTGAGGAACAATAAGAAAGGCAATATTCAAGGTTAACAAGTATATAATGAAAATAGTAGAGCCACATATTTTTGTAGAGGTGTAAAAAATTATTTAGAAATCATTGATTTTAGAGTTCATGAGGCATAAAAATGAGCATACTATATGACTCAATACTTTGGGAATTCTTCTTGAACAAATACTTATAGCACAATTATATGCAAATCAATACTATGAAAAATAAATACCCTGAGAAGTGTTATATATATACACTGAAGAATTATTAATGATAATTTGTATACAATAATTAAGATTTTAAAAGTTCTCTAAATATAATTTAAAAATGATTATTTTAAATACTATACGTCAATATTCAAGCACTTGTTGTTATATAGTTCAGCCCTTTAGAGTCTTTAACACATAATACACCTAACCAAATTGCTAAAATGAAACAATGACTTAATATGATTAAGAGGTAATTTTATGTTGACACTGTGATATTTTTCCACAATAAATAAAATTTGTAAAACTTTCCCATGTGAACTATTGCTCCTGAAACTGACTATGTCTAAAATTATTTTGGGGTCTCTAGCCTAATACAGAACCACACACAATTAATCTCTTTAAGAACATTTTTCAATAATCAGGAAAACGATAAAGATGATTTGTCACACATGGAGTCATGTCATTCAGAATCACCCTGAATTGCTGTGTCAAAATCTATTTCAAAAGTAAAAAAGCAAAAGCTAAATCATCACACATTTTGCCATGCACTTAAACATTTTTCTAAAGCTGTGATAAAACAGACTTCACTTTAACATTTTTAACAATTTAGAAAATAAAGAGTAAATAGCTGATTTAAGTAGATTGGTTCTAAGAGTTAACTGCTTCTGTTCCTCAGAAGCCAGGGTAAACAAAGACTAAACCACTTGCCAAAAGGCAGTGCTTTCCAGCGTTAGTTTTTAAGAACTCTATTAACACTCTTGTAGCACCGCAATTCATTATTTGAGCTTCAGACTCAGGTAGGTTGGAATCCTCGTTTCTGTCCTTCCCAATTCCATGATCTGTAAGAGTCACTGAGGCTCTGAGCTTCATTGATTTTAAATTTAAAAGAGGTAACATGATATGTGGAGATTTGATAGTTTTGTGGTGCGCCTGGTATGATAACACATATTTGAAGAGATACGAATGTATACCCTTAAAAAACAACAGGGCTGGGGCATCCTTGGTGGTATAAAGGGTTAAGTCTCAACACTATAAAACTATCAGCAGCCACTTTGGCCAGAGTTTGGTCTCCAGCCAGAAAACTACCCACAAGGCACAGCAGACCTCTCCTGTCTTGCTGCTGCTCCCCTCAGCAGTGTATTTCAGTCAGTCTGCCTGTTCTGTTCCTTATTCTGTCTCTCTGAATCCTCTCACCACCATTCACCTACCTCCTACCCCCGGGCCCCAGTGCTCCTCTGGCCTTCACTCCAGCTCTTACATACATAAGTAAGTTTAAAATATCTTAAAATAATATTGTAAACCAATATTACCACAACAAATCTGTTAAAAATGATAAAGTGGGGCCCTTTCTGGTGGCGCAGCGGGTTAAACCACAGCACTAAGAAGCTAAAGCCACTTCCGCATGAGTGAACCCTCTCACCCTCCACATCTCTGGCCTGTACCCCAGTTCTGTATGAATAAATAAATAATTTTTTTTTAAAAATGATAAAGTGGACAATGTAACATTGTTACCTCTTAAGGTTGTTGTAAAGTGTTCGTCTCAACTGGCATCAAAACAGAGTGTATATATGGCAATTAAATGCTTAATAGACATTAGCTTTTATCATTTCCACAAAATTGTCCTAGGTATTATTTGACAGGGACTTTTATAACTCAAGTAAATACCATAAAAATCTAGTTTGAACAAAATCAATCACTTGGTGCTATACAGTTCAAGCCTGCTAGAGTTTTTAACATATAAACATGTGTTATGAGTATCTGTAGAGCATTGGTGAAATATGTTTGACTCCAGATTCTTTAAAGTATGGGACATTTTGTGTATCTTCTGAACATGTGTTTTGGGCTACAGTCATGGAGAATAACAAATTAGTAACTCATTGTCAGGTAGATAGTACTAGAAAAATTATAATGATATTTCCTTTAGGGGTGAGGCAGAGCTTCCACAGAAGGCCCTGCTCTGAGTAGTTTAGTATGAACAGCCTCATGAATATGAAGTGACAAGTGCATCCACTAGACTAGATTTTCAGGGCTAAAAGTAACATAACCCACTTGTCCTTGTACATCCACTGGTAACATAGGTGTCCCAGGTTTGTTTATCTAGCTTCTATTCTGGACAAGATAATGTGGAAATTCAGAGATGAGTTCTGAATTTCCCTTTATACATTTTATATGTGACTATTTCATTGAATCCATTGACAAAACATCCCATGTACACTATCAGGAAAATGACAGGAGGAGTCTATTGCCTAAATGAGGAAGTTTACTGGACTAGCTCTGTTGACAGCACTATTTTATATGCAGTTAAAGCAAAGTATTGAAGGAGAGGTAGCTAATGTAAGTGTTAAAGATGAAGTTGTTTTATAATAGGAGATGGCATGGCTTCTGTTGAAGTTTATAGAACTTGTCCAACCTGTTTTAAAAGAGGTACCACTTCACACTGGCACTAGCAAGGTATGGTACATTCCTAGTGCTATACTTCCTTGTGAGTTTTTGAAGTTGTCATACTTGTAAATTTACCCATTCTAATAGATGGGTGGTGGTCTCAAATTGCATTTTTAATTCACTTTTCTTATACTAATGATGTTGAGCACATTTTTAAGGACTTATTGACCACTAATTTATAGTTCTTTTTGTGAAGTGCCTATTAAAAATCTTTGGCCCTTTATTTTTTAATGGATTGCTAATGAGTTTTAGGATATGTATATATTATAGATATAGACCAATGATACAGATATATCTATGTAAATATAGACATAAGGATTTTCTTTGTCAGGTATATGTGACCTGGAAATATTTTTTTCTATTTTGTGAATTTCTTTTCCTTTGATGAGAAATATTTTTAACATTTTGATGAAATCCATTCTATTAGTTTCTTCATTTCTGTTGAGTTCCTTCTAAATCCTATTTTAGCAATCTTCTTTTTATAGTTTTCTTTTAGTCTTAGGTATATGATTCATTTCAAGTTAATTTGCTTGATAGTATTTGGGTTAAGGCTTAGTATCATATTTTCTGATATAAAAAATGGTGGCTTTATTTATCCTCATTGAAAAATCTTTCCTTTACTGTTGAATGTTTTGACAACTTATCCAAACAAAAATTATTGCTATGAGTGTGGATCTATTTTTGTATTCAGTATTCTGTTCTATTAAACTGTCTATCTTTAGTTCAGAATTACTTTGTCTTCATTAACAGCTATAAGTAGGTCATGAAATCAGATACTATATACCCATCTATGTTTTCTCTTTTCCATGATTGATTTAACTATTTTAGCTGGTGAACATATAATTTTTCATATAGATTTTAATATCATCTTGTCATTTTCTACATAAGAGCCTGCCGGGATTAGAATGTAATCGAATGCATTAATTGGTAAATCAATTTGGAAATAATTGAAATCTGCACATTTTGTTTTCTAATCCATGGTATTTATTTAGGCTCATTGATAATATCAACAATGCTGTAGTTACTTCTTTATTCATAGATTTACATGTGTAGTTCTTACACACATATTGGTAGATTTATCCCTAAATATGTTGGTTGCCATTGCATACAGAACTGGGGTACAGGGCAGAGGTGCAGGGGGGTGAGAAGATTCACCAGAGACAGAGTGGGAAGCAGAACAGGCAGATGGGCAAAGTACACTGCTAAGGGGAGCAGCTGGCGGGTCAGGAGAGGTCTGCCGCACCAGGAGGATCACCTCCTGGGCGGGGATAGAACTCATACTGAAGTGGCTTTAGCTTATCAGTCCTGTGCTTTAACCCACTGTGCCACCAGGGATCACCCACAATGGTATTTTTTAAGTTTTATTTTCTGCTTGTTCACTGATTGAAACAGAAATGTAAATTAAATTGAATTTTATATATTGATCTCAGTGGTTGAACTTTTCCACATTCACTGATTAAATAAGTTTTGCTTTATTTTATTTTTTTTTTAGTTTCCTTAACATTTTTTAAAAATTATTATTAAAGATTTATTTATTTGTGTATACAGAACTAGGTACAGGCCAAAGGTGCAGTGCAGTGAGAGGATTCACCTGAGACAGTGTGGGAGCAGAACAGGCAGATCAACAAAGTACACTGCTGAGGGGAGCAGTGGGCGGGTCAGGAGAGGTCTGCCACACCTCCATGTCAGTCAGGGATCGAACACATGTGGAAGTGGCTTTAGCTTCTTAGGGCTGTGCTTTAACCCACTGCACCACCAGGGAGGGCCCTTCCTTAACATTTTTAAGCATTTATTCTATTACCTATAAATACACAACCTTCCACTTTCTTTCTAAATTTTTTTTAGCTTTCATTCCTTTTTCTTGCTTATTTCATTCTTTTGGACCTCCAGAACAGTGACCGTCAGTGCTTTTGAGAACAGCGAGCCTTGCAATGTTTCTTATCTTAGAAAACAAGCATTCAACATTTATATATTAGCTATGATCTTCTTTGTAGCATTTTTTTTAATGGCTTTTACCTACCTACGAGGTAATCTCCTATTATTGGTTTACTAAATTTGTGAAAAAATTTCAAACAACAGACAATGAATGTCTGTTGAAATAGATCAAATTCTTATTTTCTTCTCTATTAAAAGAATAATATGATTTTTCCACTTTCATTCTGTCTTTGTGGTGATTTACACTGATTGGGTTTGAAATGTTGATCCAGACTTGCATTCCTGGGATGAACTTCTGCATTTTCATAATTTTTAGTTTTTTTCACATAAAGCTGACTTTGATTTGCTAAGATTTTGTTAAGAATTTTGCTCATATTTTTGTTCATGAAAGATACTGGTCAAAAATTTTCTTATGAAGCCTTTGATATAATCTGGAATCTGATCTTGTTTGCCATTATCTGAAAGCTAAATACGCAAGGCTTTGTACTATTCCAGAGATTTCCAGAGTTCCAGAATATTCTTCTCTTCTTAGCCAGGTCCAAATTGATAATTTTGCCTTTTATTTTTCATCTTCTTAGCTCAATATGGCCCCTTTACTTTTGGTTTACTCCCATCAGTGCCACATTCCCAACAGTGCCTGCAGGTAAAAAGACAACAGCTTACCTTGGCTGTGCCCTCCCTCCCATAGATTGCGCTGCTGAGCTAGCAGCCATCCAAATTTGAAAAGCTGTTCAATATTATGGAGGGGAAGCTACTTCTTTATCAGTTACTCCTTTAAGGACAGCAGCTGAGTCTAAAGTGCACATATTTTAACCACTATAATAGATAGAAAAATCACATGTCGATTCAGTCTTAGATTTACTACCACTTATCATTCATTTTGTTTGCAATTTAGGAAAATGTGTATTTCCAGTACAGTTGCAAAAATTATCAAGAAGTTCCAAACATTTAAAAAGAACAGCATGTTCAGTGAAAGAGAATTCTTGAAAGTAGTTGGTTGTGAGACTCAATGAATAGGAAGTCCCTAACTTCAATAATGGAGATGAAAAGACAGACTTAGATTTCCAAGGAGAAAAAAAATTGTAAACCAGAACTCAAATCAGAGAAAATTATTAGAGCTAAGATATCGGACTGTTGAATCAAGGAAAATTAGCTGAAAATTTAGGCTTTGGAGACAGTTATTACTATAGAACAGCAACAGAATCAGAAAGTTCTGGCTAAGGGATTAAAAGCAGAACAAACAGCTACATTTGTCTACATTATGAATCAGATTATCAGTGAGATCAAAGACAAGAGCAGTGGAAGCATCCAATTTGGTCAAATTGCATCATCTCTTCTTAACTGAAAGCCCTTTAGTCTGGGATTGCATCAGAATAAAATCTTTATCCCAAAACATCAACAGTTCTGGCTGGGGCAGACAGAACTTGTGGGCCCAGGTCCCCTATCTCCTTGCAAAGCAAAGCTTTATGTGAAAGTTTTGTAAAATGATTCCTGTACATGTTGCAAGCCATTTAAATATTCAGACTTGTGGATTCTTTCTCTTAAGACTTCAGTTAGTTAAGTAGCATCAGGGACTTCCTGATAGCATCAAAATGGCCTTTCAAAATACAATCTGTAAATTTGATACATGTGACTGTATGAAATAAAACAAAATTTAAAAACCCCACTAGAAATAAAATTGGCAGTAATAAAATGAATGTAGCAGAGGGTAATTTATCACTTGGTCATTGAGCAAGATCTCTGCACTACAAAAATCCATTTGAAGTAAGTGCAGCCACTGAAATTCTCTCCCTCACTCCTGCCTCACAATTATAAAATATCCACTCAGTGGGTAACAAACTACCTGAGAAAATAATAGCGCTGACAATGAATTTCTCCAATATACTGTTGACATAAGATGTATCCAAATGCATCATGAACACAGAAATATCCATGCTGACCATCCAAACTGATTTCAGTAAACTCTCAACAACTGCACTGACATACCAGCTGACATTTTCTGAGAGGGTTTTGTTATTTTAAAACACCATTATGGGGCCCTCCCTGGTGGCGCAGCGGGTTAAAGCACTGCACAAAGAAGCTTAAGCCACTTACGTATGAGTTCGATTCCCGCCTGTCCCCGGAGGAGACCACAGGGCATGGCAGACCTCTCCTGACCCGCCCGCTGCTCCCCTCAGCAGTGTACTTCGGTCGATCTGCCTGTTCTGCTCCCTGCTTTGTCCCTGGTGAATCTTCTCACCCTCCGCATCTCTGGCCTGTACCCCAGTTCTGTATGAATAAATAAATCTTAAAAAAAAAAAAATTAAAAAAAAAAAAAAAAAAAAAAAAAAAACACCATTATGCAGGGAACATATAATAATAAGATTAGTATTTTGAATTTAGGGCAGTGGGCCTGAAGCTCTACAATCTTTTCTTTAATCAGAGAATTTTAGGTTCAGATCCAGTCCCCTAAGATAGGCAATTTTTTAAAGATTGATTTATTTATGCATTCATAACTGGGGTACAGGCCAGAGATGCAGAGGCAATGAGAGGATTCACCAGAGACAGAGCAGGAAGCAGAACAGATTGACGAAGTATACTGCTGAGCAGAGCAACAGGCAAGACAGGAGAGGTCTGCTGCGCCATGTGGGTCACCACCCTAGCCAGGGATCAAACTTGTGCTAAAGCGATTGCAGCTGGCTTCATAGTGCTGCACTATATCCGCTGTGCCACCAGGGATGGCCACTGAGATAGACAAGTTCTAAAGGATTTTTCTACCAATGTATGATCAATAGTTGACCTTCATGGCAGCATGGTGCAAAGATCTCTAAACCTTGGACTTAGTAACCTCAGTGACAACCTAACCTTAAACAAAATATTTCCATGTCTTGTCTCGACAAACACTTTACACCTAAAAATATTCAAGTGACCATTTTTCTCACCCCCTCTTGTTCATATCGCCTCCACCATGTTACTCTCATTTATTTTCTTTCTAGTAATTGTCACTAGCTAAAATTCATTGTCTCATTTCCCTGCATTAGAGTATTAGCCCTAAGTGAGCAAAGACCTTTCTGTCTTGTCTATCCCTGTATTTCCAGCACCTTCTGGCAAAGAGAATATGTCAAGAATCAATTGTCAACAACTAATACATGATTTAAGCTACATTTCCTTCAGATCCAAAAATACACTGTTCCTTTTTCCAGCTCTTAAGCTTCATTATCATAACCTAAGAAAATTGCTAAATAAAATTACATAGTGTGGCACTAGACTTCTTTTAAATATTTAAGATATACAAGCCATACTTCTGGAAATATTCTATTTTTGATATTTTAGGTGTTTGAGGGGTAGGATGGTTAAGGAAGATATAGTCTTTATATAAAAAATTATATATATATATATATATTTTAGTGGGAAGTAAGAGAGAAGTAGGTTTATAGGGAAATTATAATTAAAATGCTATAATAGAATTATAAACAATAGAAAAATGAAAATTTCTGCCAGGCAAAAATAAGGTTGAAGGAAGAATTTTTTCCTAGGAAAGACTATACACATAATGCCATTTTAGCATGGACTTATGAACTGAAAAAAGAGGACAATTTCATCAGCAACCAGAGCATGAGAAAAGGCATGAAGTTGACTGTGCCTTATGTTTTT
The DNA here is from genome assembly GCF_000260355.1 of Condylura cristata. NCBI lineage: Eukaryota > Metazoa > Chordata > Mammalia > Eulipotyphla > Talpidae > Condylura > Condylura cristata. Next base: position 25,359,448 of record NW_004567104.1, read on the forward strand.
GAGAAGGGGGCAATGGTAAATGAGAAAGAAAGCAACTCAGTTGTAACAGACCTTATTTACAGGAACTTTTCTGATAATTCCAAAGAAACTGCAAACACATTTATCATTAAAATAAGCAAATAATGTGGAAATCTCTTCATACTTGGATATTGAAAGTAAATCTTTGGAATATTTATTTTGTATTTGTCAATCTGGGAGGTGCTTTCAGAGGCCAGCATTTGGTGGATAGCTTCTGTTCCTGACCAGTGAAAACAAGATTTTGAAACCTATTTCCAAATATAAAGAAAGGAAGTTAAATTTCCTCCATATGGCATTGGAAGGGGATGAAATTAGATGAGTGAAATACATTAAAATTTTGCTCAATTTAACCATTTCAACAATAAAAATTCTCTCTGGTGGTGCAACGGGTTAGGATGCAGCTCTGCAAGCTAGGCGGCTTCTTTAGTGTGAGATCGATCCCTGGCCCTGGAGGTGACCCACATGGCATGACAGACCCCTCCTGACTAGCCCGTTGCTCCCTTCAGCAGTGTGTTTTGTCGATCTGCCTGTCCTGCTCCCCACTCTGACTCTGGTGAATCCTCTCACCTTCCCTGTAACTCTGGCTGATACCCGGTACCCCAGTTCAGTATACATAAATAATTAAATATTTAAAAAATAATAATAAAATAAAAATTCTACTAAAATTGTGGGCTAATCCAGGTAGTAGTAAAGATTGCATCTTAAGATATGATCAGAAAACAGAGTTTTACTTTCAAAAATAATTTGAAGACAATTTAGGTATAGAAAATCACCTTCTAAATTCTCACCAGTGCTGACACTATTCTAAATTATATTATCACCCAAGCCTATTCAAATCATCAATGACTTAAAAATGTTTTTTTATACCAGGTGATAGAAACAAAGATGACTATACATAATTTATCAATGTTATTAAAACATGATGAAACCCTATATCTGCCTGTTCATATCTGTAGTAAGCCAGGTATGTGACTCAGCTGCTTGACTAGTCAGTTATTTGCAGTTGATGAGTCACTGTAATAACCACATAGAAATCAACGCTGTTTCTTTGTTGTTCACTGCAGTAATTGCTCCAAGGTACACAGTGGAACTGGCATGTGGCTTTGGAGCCACGGTCCTGCTGGTGGTGATTCTCATCGTTGTTTATCATGTGTATTGGCTGGAGATGGTCCTCTTTTACCGGGCTCATTTTGGAACAGATGAAACCATTTCAGGTGAGTAATGCAAGTCTGATAAAAATTTTCTAATCTCAACCTTAGAAAACATGCTGGTTTGGTGAATCCAGATTAACTAAAAGATTTAATCAAACTCCCTTTGTTAATCTTTTTAATACTAGTTACTCTGTATTTTTGGCACAATGTGTGATTTCATAGCTGTTAGCATTGTCCAAAGAAAAGTATTTTGCAAAACATACATGTAATTTAAAATTTTCCAGTGATCACATAAAGAAAACTAAAAAGAAAATGAAAATAATTTCAGCAATATAACTTATTTAACCTAGTTATTCCGTTTTTTTTTTTTTTTTTTAGCATGTAGTGAATATTTTAGATGGTTTTGTCTTCTTTAGGGTATTAAATATCTTCAAAAATGTATTATATTTTACACTTACTTCTCAGTCCAGAGCACAGCACTTTAAGTGCTCAGTGATCTCATGTGGCTCCTAGCTGTTTTATTAGTTGATATAGATTCACTGTCTTTGGACACAAGTATAACTCAATCACTGGCAGAGTGGCCATCACTTATTAAAAGGATAATCTTACACTTAACAGCTTTTCTGAAGCAGAACCTACGTTTTAATATATTCTCAAGGTCTATATGCATAGTAAAATTTAAGAAACATTGTTCTAGTACAAATTTGCCTGGTGATGAGAATGGAACATTTAAACATGCTGCATTCTTGACCCACCCCATAAAGACTCATCCTGTGTGCCTGTTGGACACAGGGCCTATATCTTAATGACACATGATTTTTATAACTAGGCAACTGAGAGAAAAATTGTTTTATTGGGTCTAAGCATAATTTAATTGTGGTTATTTCCAGGTAAAAGTAATTTGGTTCTAAAACTTTAACTCAATTTATTTTTGGGGTATATTCATAACATTCAAGGACAGGAACTACAAATTTTCTGCATAGTATTATTAATCATCAGTTTCTATGATTGACTCTTTGCTTCCTGATTCTGTTAATTCATAGTTGAATGAGCCAATCCACACTCATCTTCACTATAAAATCTGAACTCAGTTAGATGAGAGAAGTCAACATCAGATAAAATTTGCAATTACACTTTAAAATAGTCATTTTGCCTGGCAACCTGTCATAAGTGGGAAATCACATTGAAATCCATCAGATAATTTATACAAGTAGAAATGAAATGCCTAATATGCAAACATTTTATTTTAGAAAAAGTGCATTACCTGTTGAGAAATTTTCCTAACTTAGTTTGGATCTGTATTTCTTTTTCTAGATGGAAAGGAATATGATATTTATGTCTCCTATGCAAGGAATGCTGAAGAAGAAGAATTTGTGTTACTCACCCTCCGTGGAGTTTTGGAGAATGAATTTGGATATAAACTGTGCATCTTTGACCGAGACAGTCTGCCTGGGGGAAGTAGGTATTTCAGATGAGTAGACGTGATGCTGCCCTGAAGGGCAAAGTGGACCTTTAGCTTTGAATGATGTATAAAGGGTCAGAGCCCAGCTGCAGGTTGGCATCTCTGGACATTTATGTCCAGTTCTTTAATATAATAGAGACTTTCCTAGGAACAAACTACATTGTGAGTTGCAGACTATTCAAGTGCAGCTTATGGTATAAAAATATTTTCCCAGAAGAGCTTAAAGAACTCTAGTCAGAAATATGAGGATATAGATTATGTTGCATTAAATGCCATAGCTTTAAATGTCCTGCTACCTTCATTTAAATTTTTAGAAAGTTTCAGTCAATTTATATTCATTTGCCTAGAATTACTTGTCTTTACAAATTCTAATTTTAAGCAAAACATCTTTACCAAAACTGAGTTTGAGGACAGAGTACATGATATCTCATGATATCTTTATATGATCCACTGATACTAACTAGAATACTCCCCGTTGGCATTTGCTAATTTCTTCTTCCTTCTTTTGTTTTCTAGAACATCCTTTTTTTGGATGTGTTTTTCCTTTCTATTATCTTCTACATTTGAGATACAGCTTACAATTTTACAAAGATAAGAATGTTCTTCTAGTTAAAAAAAAATGGCTTAAATTACTGACTTTCTTAAAATAAAAGTACATATCTAATTTTCATATCCACACAGTAACACACAAAGTGATGGGCCATTTGATAGATAAATGTGTAATAGCATTCATGAACCTGCCATTAAACTCATACTTTTCTAATGCATATAATCTCTCTAGTATTCAACATGACAAAAAAAAAATTCTTCCCCTAAAACCTGTTTACATTAACTATTTTATAAGGTTTTTGAAATACTATGCAGGTAACTGAAATGCAGAGTAGTCTGAAATTTTTATTTTCATTTTGATTTAGCTGAATTTCATATTTTACCTCCCTGATCATCCTCCAAAATGCATCATACTTACATTCCACAGTAGGTATCACCTTCAGTATAATTTTTCCAGGAAATGATTACTTGATTATAAAATTAAAGGAAAATTTCACTATTTTAAGACTACATTCTAAATCATTTATTCATCCATTATTCATTTCAAAAGCCTTTCAAAAATATTTATCTACTCTATGAAAAGATGTATGAAGATGCAATGTATAACAATGTAAAACCCTCAAATAGGAGTGGATAGTTCCTTGAAGAATTCAGGTTCTACATAATAGTCTTGCATTTGCTTTTGATTTATTCCTGTGATCTTTTGCATTTTTTCTGATGTTCTTTCTTGATCCTCTACCTCTGTATCTATTTCTATGCTTATAAGTGGTCAGCCTCCAGCAGTGCTTCTGGATGTAGATGATTACTTGTTCTTCCATTCTCCTCCAGGCTATATGCACTAATTTATTGCAAGTCTTTCCCCTCTGCCTTTGTACCTGCAAAGATTAAGGGGCAAAATGACTGGAAAGCCATGAAATAACTTTCCACAACATAAGTGTATTCCCTGGAATTGGCTCCTATTTGAACACCAGGTAAAGGATTATACAGTCCTTGATAAGCAACCTGGTATAGATGGATTAGCCCCAAGAATTTAGTGACAGGAACTAATCAGAACCCTTGACAACAGAGTAAAATTATGCTGTTTCCATTTTCCCAGCTTTTCCTCCTCCTTTTCTGACTTGCAGAAAGCATTTGTCTGTTAGTGAAGGCAGTCACATCTGCTAGCAGCTGCTGAGACACATGGCTTCATAGTAATGATAAGAGTTTAAGGAGAAGGATCCATGGACTAATTTAGGCTCCCGAGCGGAGACAGAATAGAAAACTGAGCTGCGAATGTGATGCCAGCCAAAGTGTCAGTCAGTTGGCTAGAATTTTTTAAGTTCCTATGCCAGTGACATAGTGATGCCAAACTGAGTCAGGGTGATATCTTGGCAACAGAGAGGGTCTCGAATGTGTAATTTTTTGAATGTCCACTGGCACAGGAGTTGATACAGGGCTATATTTGAGGAGAAAGGGCTTGTGATCTGATTTGACTGAGCCACCTCATGCAACATGGTTGAAAGGTTGATTTCAGTACAACCTGTCTATTTCTCATGTTCCAAATAATGCTTCTGAAGACCAGGGTTGCAGAAGTACATTTTGGCTTCATGCCTGTGTGGCATTCATTTGGGGTAGAATTATCTGCTTGTAGCTTCCATTCTCCCTCAGGAGAGTGGTGTCTACGAAGGCAGTGATCAGGTCTAAGTATTACCAGGTGTTCTTAGTAAAAGTTTTAGCCCTCAGCCCCCTACTTGTTCCTCAAGCTCCATGCTTTGGGAAGGTTCCTGGCCAACACTAATCCCCACGGTGTTTTCTTTCCCAGTTGTCACAGATGAGACCTTGAGCTTCATTCAGAAAAGCAGACGCCTCCTGGTTGTCCTAAGCCCCAACTACGTGCTCCAGGGGACCCAAGCCCTCCTGGAGCTCAAGGCTGGCCTAGAAAATATGGTCTCTCGGGGCAACATCAACGTCATTTTAGTACAGTACAAAGCTGTGAAGGAGACGAAGGTGAAAGAGCTGAAGCGGGCTAAGACGGTGCTCACGGTCATTAAATGGAAAGGGGAGAAGTCCAAGTATCCACAGGGCAGGTTCTGGAAACAGCTGCAGGTGGCCATGCCAGTGAAGAAAATTTCCAGGTGGTCTAGAAGTGGCGAGCAGGGTCTCTCCTATTCATCTTTGAAAAATGTATGAGAGGGACTACGAAAGGGGTAAAAAGAACCAAGGGTACTCCAGAAAGGAAGAGTGACCCCGTTTTTTATTCCCAAATTATTGCATCGTGGACAGAAAATATATTCCTTTAAAACTTCCTCATAGGGATAAATTCAGGTGACTACAACTGGCCGTTATGCCTCCTCAGTCAATACCAAGGTCGAGAACGAAAGTGTTCCCAGTCTGTCACCAGCTTCTGATGTCAGTATGCCCTTTGCAGGCAAAGACAGCCAATGTGAATTCCCCTTTGTGTCTCCTCTACCATGTTCCTACATATCCATTCTCTCTCCATTTGTTTTTAATCTTATTATTACCAAGTTTGCTGTTGATTAAAAGACCCTTAAAGTTTTTTTTTTGTTGTTGTTGTTAACAGGATAAGTGTGTTTCCAAATATGATTTTCTTTCGCCTTTTTACTCATCTAGAATCTAAATTTATTTTAGTCAAAAAGCATGATCGCTTTTATGCAGTCTGCTTACAAAACACCATCCCAGCAAGTCTGACACTTGGTTAGGATGACACAAAATGGAAAATGGTCTAACTAGAATTGTTCCTTATAATTGGTTTAAAAGACTTGCCTGCGTTTTCTCTTATTATCCCCCCTGTATCCTCTCTCTCAGGTAATTGATATATTTGTTAGCTTGAAAAAGATGTCATAATTTCTTATTACAGTAAGCTCTTGAATATTGATAGGTCAACCCATATTTATTCCGTCTCCATGTCTACTATATTGTGTATCAGTAATTCAGATTTTGCAACTGGTTCCACATTCAGTCCAATCTGATAGGCTCTTTTACTGATGGTGCTAATCGAGAATGAAAAAAATAGCAAAATGCTTTTAGAGTGGTTTCTGGCTGGTGAGAAGAGCATGGAACAGGGTGTTTGGCAATTTGTCTTTTAATTTCAGTCTTGCTAATGTGACTGTTAAGCAAGTGATTTCTCTTCACTTGTTTTTTCCTCATTGTAAAGTGCAGACATTAGACTCAGTGACCTTGAGAGTTGCTTTTAGCATTAATAGTCTAAGAAAGTTAGCTGGATGCCCAGTATTTCCCATACTTTTTACACTGGTACAATTGACAGTCACAACAAGCAAGTCGGTCTGAAAAGTTATTGTCAATAAATCTTGTTTTAATTAAATTTTACTCTTCTTAAAACTTAGAAAAGTGAAAACTAAGTCCAGAGTTTACAAAGTGGTTAATACCTATGTTACACATAGATTAATATATATATATCTATATATATATATATATACACACACACGCACATATACACGCACGTGAATTCTACTATAGATGTATATATGCATACGTATATACACATGGATTATATATGTGTGTGTGCATTTCTATCTAGATCTTTATAGCTATATATGCATGTGGCTTCAAATGACTATTGGCACAATTTTATAAACCACTGGAACTCTTGTTCAGTTTTTACTATCATGCTTCTGTCTCAGTGTTGTCTGTACATGGATATTATTCATTACTCATTAATTCACAGCTCACAAAGAAGTAGCTGTTAGGCCTTCCAAAAATTAGTATAAATAACTTGCTACTGCTATGGTTGACCTGTACACAGTGAAATCTGCTGTGCACAGAGCTGCCATGGTCACTGCTGAATGGTATCCAGTCCTATGGCATTAACTAATCACCTACTGCGTTTTCAAGCACACACACTAGGAAACTAATCTATGTTAATATCAGTGCTCAACTCCTGGAGAGATAAATCTCAGTCTGGGCTGTTAAGTAATAAATGAATGAACACTAGTTACTTATATATGAGATTGGTATCCTATAAAACACCACAATTCATAATTTACTGAACCCCTTACCTTAGTGCTGTGGATGTTCATAAGCAATTTTAAAACTATTTCCTATATTTAACTGTCTTTCAGCAGTATTAAAGTTCACAATAAATCAGATCTCTATGGAGGACTTTATTTATTATTTAAAATGGAAAACAAATTTTTATGATTCTGAATTATGGGATGGAGTCACTCTTGGAACTATTTTTTGACCTTATTTTTTCTTACTCCTGTTCTATTATTAAGTCTTTACTGAGAAGAACAGAGGAGAATTGACTCCAGAAAAATTTTGAATATCGACTCATGTATGAGCTTTACATAAATGAGGGACAGCCCCATGCTCAAGGGCCATTCTCTTATCAATGCTCGAATTTTTTTGCACTTATGCGTTCTGTATTTATCCCAAATATTGTTGGGTGACCCTCAAAATTGCTTGATTTTTTTTTTCCAATTTAGATTCCTGCCTTTGGTATTGAACTTTTCCAAATGCTAAAGTCTAAAGCCTCTCAAATCTAAATGATACATTTCATTATTTTTTCCCAAGTTTTTTGTTTGTTTGTATTCCAGAAGATGCCCAACACAGGATATTTGAGGAATATGGGGGAACAACTTACAAAGAGCAAAAAGAAATTGCTCTCTACTATTTAAAAAAAAAGTGTTGTTAATATTCAAAAAACCTTTAATGGCTTTAGATATGACATAAAAATCTCCTGACAAAGAGAATCATGATATATAATATCTAATTATGCAATCATATACAATTGGTTTAATTTTCTTCTGTATTCTAACTTAGATGATTCCCTAAGACTCTAAAACAAGCACTCCATTGTATTGGGAAATGAAAGCTTCCCTCCACTTGTTAATTATTCATTTTCTTTCCATAGGTTTTAATATTTTAAGGTTATCTTTTTTATTTTATTCATAAGCTTTTGTATTTTCCATTTGATTTGTAAATTTATTTTAAAATAAACCATTTATTTTCAGCTTTGAATTTTATTTTGTGCATGTGTTTTATGTCTTTATTTTTGTTTGTGTATAAGAAATGAGAATAAAAATAATACACTTATAAAAGAAATGTTATAGGTTACATTAAGTCTTTTATAAGAAAAATCTGATAAAAATGGGAAGTGGGAACTTTTTCTCAAGATTATTTTATTTACATTTGAGTACAGAGCAAAATATTCCTTAATTGAGGTGGATGAATGGATTGTTCTTATAAATCAGAAGTGTGTATGTGTTTGAATGTGTGTGTGTTTCTGTGAGTATGTGTGAGAGAGAGACAGAGAAGTGAGATGAAAGGGAGAAGAGAAAGATTCTTTTAAAACTAATACAAAAGCCTATTCCCTAGAATTAAGTAATTTACAGTAATATCTTATCTTTTATAAGTTTTAACGCAATCCCGAGACATTTGCTTTGGCATAAGATCAAGTAATGTCCTGACTTCAGTTTGCAGATGATAATTAGGATTAAAGATGTATATTTTTGTCATAAATTTCAAATAAATAAGAAGTAACTATTTGGAAATGCATTTTCTTTTGAGTGAGTAGTAGTAAGTTCATAGTGAAAGGGAGGCCCTTGTTTTTCTATTTTTAATCTCTACTTTCATTCATTTCAAGAATATAAATTAGGGTCCCCTAACAAGACTAGTTAGTTAGGTTAGTGAAAATATTCCTACTAAAGAATTTTTCTATTTTAAACCACTCTCCAAAAAATAGACTTAGGACCAATGAATTTTATATTCCAAGAAGCCAGAGCGCTATTCATTCAGGGGACAACCTTAATGCAGAGTTGACAACAATGTACTTCACTAACTTTGGAGATATTTGGAGATATTAGTGCAAGGAGATATTTGATGGATTTTACTGAAAAAATTTTATATGAACTTAATACATTAGATAAATGGTGTTAAGTTCAAAAGTACTTGCAATGCTGAACACATTAAATCATATTCTCAAACACACTGGCGACTAGTTAAATATCAGCAGTGTCAATATCAGTTGTTTGGACATTAAGGTGATCAGACTATTAAAAACCTTATTAAACTCAAGATATTTTCTTCAGTCATTTACTAATGGCAATAGGTGTTTGACACAAGTATATTCACAGTATGATAGAGACACATCCAACAACTAGTCTTATATATCTGCGCTTCTATTTAAAGAATAAGAAATATCCTTTTTTTTTTAAGATTTTATTTATTTATGCTGGGGTACAGGCCAGAGGTGCAGGAGCGATGAGAGGATTCACCAGCTAGAGTGGGAAACAGAGCAAGCAGATCGACGAAGTACACTACTGACGGGGAGCATCTGGCGAGACAGAGAGGTCTGCCGCGCCATGTGGGTCACCTCTGGGCGAGGAATAAAACACACTGAAGCGGCTGCGGCCAGCTTGCAGTGCTGTGTCCTAACCCATTGTGCCATCAGGGATGGCCTAAGAAATATCTTTAGCAATGGAATAGATTGTTTCACTAGTGTTTGTTCCACATAACTTTTAAGATGAATAAATCGAATTATAAAAAAAAAAGATACTTTCTTATTAATCCACATATTAATGCGATTATTTAAAGTTACAGTCAACAGTTGGGTCCGATTCAATCAACATTAATAGATACATTATTTCAGTATTGTGTTAAGCAAATTTTGAATGATAGTTTAATCAAAGTTATTAAGTGGCTGTAATACTAGGCATTTGCATTTAGGTATCTATAATTTGTTGAGCAACACTGCACATTTTCTTTCATATGCATTTCATAGATGGTTGAATTCACTTATATACATAAAAAAATAAATAAACCAATATTAGAATTCAGGTAAATCTTCTAAATTAGATGCTTCCTCATCTTTGGTGAGCCACATTTCAAATTTTAAGAAAGAAATGAAGAGGGACAAAATGATACTTGCTAATGACTGATAGACCAATTACTAAACTGAATAATAAAATTATAGGCTTAGTTTTTTCATTGATGTGAGTTCCAGGAAGATCAAGACTTTTAAAGGCAGGATTGTTAGGGAGGTTTGATGAGTTTCAGACCAGAAATATGCCCTAAAAACAAGATAAATAAAGTGCAACAGACTGGCCTTAAAATTCTCTAGTCACACTTCAATACCTTTGTGCCAAACAGAACAACAAAATTTATTCATTCTTCACCAAATAATCTTCATATCCTAAAATAAAATTTTGAAATTATCAGCTATATTTAAAATACTATGTGAAAACTAAAGGTATAAACCAACCTCCATTAAGAAGTATTTCCTCCATCCATTACTTAATATCTAGAATACCACTATTTATATCCGTTTCCATAGCATTACCCATTGTCAAATGCAAATCCTATCTTTTCAGAGTGAGTACCAATACATATTTTTTTTTATAAAAGGAAAAAGTCACAGACTACAAAGAAAATATTCTGTCAAGAACCTAGGAGATTGTTTTTGTTCAACACTGTTTTTTTAAGACAGGGTATGTTTTCCTAAATTGAGTATTTTCAAGTTAAACACATAAATGAACAATTTGAATACAGTTTTGATTTATTTTACAGTTGCTAATTTTATTGACAATATAATGATATAGTTAAGGTTTACTTAATATTTATTATTCTTTTATCATGTATAGATACATGATAAAATAATATATATAATATATATATATATATTTTTTTTGCTTACAACACTGTATAACTATGATATAGGTTCACTATTTTACAGTTGCTAATTTTATTGACAATATAATGATATAGTTAAGGTTTACTTAATATTTATTATTCTTTTATCATGTATAGATACATGATAAAATAATATATATAATATATATATATTTTTTTTTTTTGCTTACAACACTGTATAACTATGATATAGGTTCACTACTCTTCAGATGTATGTTACCACCAATGTCCATCACAAAAAACAAATAAATCTCCACCATAGCCTGCTGCATCCACTTCACACTTCGTTCACAATCCCCACTGTTTCGTTCAATTGTGCAGTCTGATTTCCAGGTGTTTTCTTGGCTTAGACTTGTCTGTTCCTTTGTTTTCTTTATCTGTCATTTGAATGAAAGCATACAGTATGGGTCTTTCACCTTCTGACATTTTTTGCTTAACATAATTTCCTCCAGTTTCATCATATTGCCATAAATGGCAAGGTTTCTTTCTTTCTTTCTTTCTTTCTTTCTTTTTATGGCTGACCATTGTGGGTATATATACACTAAATCTTTAAGCAGTCATTTGTCTGGACAATTAGGTTGTTTTCAAAACTTATTTAGTATAAAGAGTACTACAGTGAACATAAGGCACATTTATCCCATTTCAATGAATGTGTTTATCTTCTTTGAATAAATAGCAAGGAATGAAAATGCTGGATCATATGGTATATCTATATTTTATATTTTGAGGAATTCTTATACCATTTTCCTTAGGGGATGGACCAGTATTCTTTCCCACAATGTAGTGGGGGTTGGGGGGAAGGGTGGGATTTCCTTTTTCCTCCACACCTTTACAAATATTTGTTATTTCTGGTATTTTTGGTATGGGACATTCTCAATAGAGTGAGGTGGTTTTGATTTGTATTTCCCTGATGCTAAATGATGTCAAACATTTTTTTTCATATGCTTGTAGGTCATTTGTAGTTTTTGGAAAATTATCTGTTTAACAATTCTGCCCATATTTTTGCTTGGGTTCTTTGCTTTCTTTTTATTGAGCTGTGTGAGTTCCCTTTAGATCTTGAATATTAACTGTTTCTGAGCTATATAATATGATAATATTTTCTTCTATTCAGAGGGTGTTTTTTGTTGTCATAATGCTAGTTTCTATCACTGTGCACAGAAGCTTTTTAGTTTGATGTAGGCTTAGTTGTTGATTTTTTCTTTTATTTTCCTTGCTTCTGGAGTAGAATCCCCAAAGCATACCTGAAACCAGTGTTTAAGAGTATTTTGGCTATGATTTCTTCTATATATTTTATGGATTTTAATCTTCCATTCAATCTTCAGTACATTTTGAATTTGTGTTTATGTTCTGAGAAACTAGTCTAGTTTCACTTTTCTGCATATGGCTGACCAGTTTTTCCAACACCATTTGTTGAAGAGACTTTCCTTTCTCTACTGTGTATTCTTGATTCCTTTATTTTAGATTTAACTGTCCACATAAATGTGGGTTTATTTTATGGCAATTAATTCTATTCCATTGGTCTGTATGTCTATTTTTATGCTAATACCACATTGTTTTGATTTGTTTTATACTCATTTTGAAGTCTGGGCATATATCTCCATTCTTCTAGTTTGATTTTTTTTGGAGGGGTTAGAATGCTTTGAATATTTAGGATCTGTTGTGGTTCTGTGTAAATTTCAGTGAATATTCAGTTTTCTGAAGAATTCCACTTAAACTTTGATAGGAATGTAATCTTATTATTTTGGGTAGGGTAGAAATTAGAGTAGTATTAATTTTTCCAATACATAAACAAGATATATATTTCCACATCTCTGTACTTTATATTTTTTAAATGATGTCTTATAGTTTTTATTTTGCAGATGTTTCATCTTTGTTAAGTTTATTCCTAGTTATTTAATTTTGAAATTGCAATTGCAAATTAGATTCTTTTCTTGATTTCTCTCCCTCTTGAATTATTTGAATACAGGAGCATTACAGTTTCTGTAGGTGAATTTTGTAACTACAAATTTGCTGTATTAATTTATTATGTTTAATATTTTTTTAGTGGAGTCTTTAGTTTTTCTATGTTAATTATCATGTCCTCTGCAAATAGTGATAGTTATTTTATTTCTTCCTTTCCAATTGAGATTTCTTTTATATCTTTATATTTCCTAACTGCTTTATATACAACTTCCCAACATGAAGTTGAATAGTAGCAGTAAATTGGACAACCGTATCTTGTACCTAATCTCAGAGGAAACCTCAGTTACCATACAGCACTCTGTGTGTGCTATGGGTTTGACATAAATAGCCTTTATTATGTCAAGGCACATTCCTTCTATCCCCATTTTATGAGAAGTTTTTTTTTTCTTTTAATCATAAACAGATGTGGAATTATCAACTAGGTCATGATGTATGATCTTTTTAATGTGTTATTGATTTCAGTTTTCTAAATTTTTGGGAGGATTTTTACATGTATGTTCTTTATCAAGTGTATTGGTCTGGTCTGTTCTTTTTATGCGATGTTTAGTCTACATTTGGTGTGATATTGGCCCCATAAAATGTGATTGGAAGCATTCACTTTACTCAATTGTTGGAAGAATTTGAGAATGCTAGGTGTGAATTCATGTTGGAATGCTTGGTCAGATGGAACAGTGAAAAAATCTGGCCCTTGATTTTTGTGTTTTGGAAAACTTTTGATAATTGTTTCAAGTTTCTTGATTGTAACTGGTTTGTTCAGTTTTGTTTTTTTTTTCCTCCCTCACTTCACTCTTGGAGGATTGTATGCTTTTTATTTATTTATCTGTTTGTTTGTTACATGATTCTTCATTTTGTGCATTTTTTCATCTCAGTTGTAATCCCCATGGATTCACCACAGGGATTCACCCATATGCCATCAACATAGTCCCACACATTCTTCCCACTCCATTTTTTATCCTGTTCCCCTTTCCCCTCATCCCTTCAGCCCCTGTAAATTATCACTGGTTTATAGTTCATTGTTTTTCATGTTTACTTTATTACAACTGTTTTTGTTTTCCTGATGGTTTATAGTCCTGCTATGAATGAAACCATCTGGTATTTTTCTTTTTCTTTCTGGCTTATCTCACTAAGCATGGCCCCTTCCAGCTCCATCCATGTTGCTACAGAAGGCATGAGTTTATCTTTTTGATTTCTGAGTAATATTCCATTGTTTATATGTACCACATCTTCTTAATCTAGTCATCTAGTTTTGGTCATTTGGGTTGATTCTACATCTACCCTATTGTAAATAGAGCAGAAGAAGGTTGTATGTTTCTAATAATTTATCTATTTCTGTATGGCAGTTTATAAGCATAAAGATGGTAATAGTAGTTTCTTGTGCTCCTCTGTATGTCTGAGATCTCAACTGTACTATCTTCTCTTTAATTTCTGATTCTATTTGTTAGTGTTTCCCACTTTTTTCTCTTAGTGATATTTGCTAGAGGTTTCCCTTTTTTGTTTTCAAAGAATCAGCCTTTGGTTTCCTTAATCTTTTAGACTGCCTTTTATTTATATTTTGTTTATTTCCAGCCTAATTTTTATTATTTACTTCTTTTTCCTAGCTTTTGTTTGTTTATATTCTTCATTTCTAGATTCACGTAAGTGTAGGGTATAAGTTTAGATTATTGATTTGAGATATTTCTTGCTTCTTAATATGGACCTATATTTCCAATATTCTTAATTATTGTTTTTGATGCTTCCCTCAGTTTCTGATCATTTCTATCATCATTTTTGTTTGTTACCAGGTGTTTTTTTTCATTTGATATCCTCACTAACCTAGTAGTGACTCAGTAGTATGCTGTTGTTCTACATATATTTTAGGTTTACCTATAGGCAGTTATGTGGTTTTTTTTTATTCACCATTGATGGCATCTGTTAGTTACAGTTGGTGAGTAGTCAGTATCGGGGAGGATACTCTATTAATCTCCAGAGCTGATGCAAATTTACTTGTAGGGAGACTGGCTCATGTTTGTTATCCTTCCTTCATGGATGTACAAATCTAAGACTCATGAGTCTGTGCACTATAAGTGTGCTTCAAGAGGTCAGTGCCAGTCCTGAATGGTTGTTGAGGGGGAATACAGTCTAGAACTCCTTCACTGTTCTTTTCCTCACTGGGTAACCCTACCTGCGGGACTCACCCTTTCTACTCTTATGGATTTACCTTCTTTCAAGGAAGTGCTCCTCCACATCTTTTCTAGTTTCCTTGCCCCAAGATAACCAGCTGTGCCATAACCCAAGCCTCTAAGTATTCCTTGTCATACACCTTATTTCCAATGAATTGTGAATCTTCTCCATAATCACTTTGGTGTGGAAGATGCTGATCTATGATGTCTAAGGGGTGTTTCAGTCTTAATCTGTGAAGGGTTCTCTCAGTGCAGTGTCTATCTGATTAACTGTTAAATGTTCCAATATGCAGCAGTTCTTTTCATCACACACAAAAAAAGGTTACATCATACTTACCAGAGATAGTAGACCTCATACTCTCACACCCTCAAGGTTCTGAAAGACAGTTAATAAGATTCTATGCAGGATAAAGGTGCTACCACTAACCTTCATGTGGGCATGTATACATATGCACAAACACACACACAGTCTTTGAAGATAAGGGAACATTTAGATTTATCTTTTTTTTAAAGATTTATTTATTTATGCATACAGAACTGGGGTACAGGCCAGAAGTACAAGGACGGTGAGAGGATTCACCAGCAACAAAGTGGGAAGCAGAACAGGGAGATCAATGAAGCACACTGCTGAGGGGAGCAGCGGGGAGCAGCAGGCGGATCCAGAGAGTTCTGCCATGCCATGTGGGTCACCTCGGAGCCAGCCATCATACTCCCACTGAAGAGATCACTGCGCACTTCAGTGCTGCAATTTAACCCTTTGCATCACCAGGGAGGACTCTAAACTTATTTTTTAAAGTCAAATTTAAAATTTTCCCAAAGACTAGAAATGTGATAAAATCAGACAAAACTTCTAAAAGTGTGGGCATGTTTCTTCCAATTTTCCTTCAAATTCATGTTAACTTCACTAACTAGAAAGAACTAATCTAATAGGTAGCAGAGCTCTTCATTCCCTTTCAAATTTATAAAGATCAAATTCACTGCAAACTTTCTGCTGATATTAACAGACTGAAAAGCCTTTCTGTCATTCAGTCACTGAACGTTAAGTTTAGGTATTCAAATCATAGTCTGTCTGTTGTATCTGTTTTCAAGGTTGTCAGTGATTGTGATTTACACATTTGAATCCTCTTCCTTCAGAAAAATCACTTTATACAAAGCCCTAAAATTATAGTAAGTCAAGGACTGCATTTATCTTAAGTACTTTTCATTGGAATTTGTCCAAGTCCACCTAGTGGTTATTAGAATTGCATGCTTTGCCAAAAATCTTAATTAATTAACTGATTCTTGCCTATTGTCATTGTTGTTGCCCCTTAAATTGATTTTAGGTCAATCCTTCTCATATGCACACACACACACACACAAAGGAAACTCTGAATGACAAAAAAAATCAATACTATGAACTGTCATCTCCTTTTTTTTTTGCTTCAAGAGATATAACTTTGTAAATCTTAGGAAGCAATAATGCTGTATTTCTCTTTACCGATCAGACTATATTTGATCTATATACCTGACTATATATTCATTCCTGATATAAATGTTACTCTTAAGAGACATTAATATAAACTGAATATTATTCAGAAAAACATGATAAAAGTAGGGAAGAGACTTAGTATTATGTCATAAGGGGAATTAGATAAAATTCTAATTTAGTCTAATTTAGTCTATGGGTGAGAAGAAAAAATACGGTGCTATTACAATAGTTGTGAAATAGTTCAAGTATTTGAAGATGACATAAAAATCAAAAGATAAATTGGCATGGAAAAAAGTTTCAAAACACACAAAAAATTTAATTACAAACAATGCTGAAGTTATTTACATTTAGAGGGGGTTAATTCCTCATTTTTGAAGGTAGCAGATGTTTCATAACCATTAGTAAAAGTGGAGTAAGTGAGATTTCTCAGCTAGGTATATTGTTCTGCACTGAGATCCTATGTTCTCAAGTGTTTACTCACTGCTTGTCCTTTTTAACAAGGACAGTGAGGAAATGTATCTTATATAAGTTTTCACCATGCATTGTCCTATTTCTGATTTCCCTGTAGATACAGTGGAAGCAGTTTTTGACTTCATTCAAAGAAGCCGAAGGATGATTGTTGTCCTGAGCCCAGACTATGTGACAGAAAAGAGCATCAGCATGCTGGAGTTTAAACTGGGTGTCATGTGCCAAAACTCTATTGCCACTAAGCTCATTGTGGTGGAATATCGCCCCCTTGAGCACCCTCACCCAGGCATCCTGCAGCTGAAGGAGTCTGTTTCTTTTGTGAGCTGGAAGGGAGAAAAGTCCAAACATTCTGGCTCTAAGTTCTGGAAGGCCTTGAGGTTGGCTCTTCCCTTGAGAAGTCTGAGTGCCAGCTCTGGCTGGAATGAGAGCTGCTCTTCCCAGTCCGACATCAGTCTAGACCACGTTCAAAGGAGGAGAAGCCGTCTCAAAGAACCCCCAGAACTCCAGAGCTCAGGGAGGGCTTCAGGTGCATCTGCAGCCCCAGGCCTGATGTCCAAGCACAGAGGGAAAACCTCCGCAGCCTGTCGCTGCTGTGTCACCTACTGTGAAGGCGAGAGTCACCTCAGGAGCAAGAGTCGAGCAGAGATTCATACCCAGCCCCAGTGGGAAACACACCTCTGTAAGCCTGTTCCCCAAGAGTCAGAAACTCAATGGATACAAAATGGCACCAGATTGGAATCCCCTGCTCCCCAGATTTCAGCCCTTGCTCTTCACCATTTCACGGATTTATCCAATAACAATGACTTTTATATCCTATAATTTCTGTATGGTGGGAGGTGGCTGATTTCTCTACCATCCCTCTTTGTGTCATGAACCTATGGGAATGATTGACATTTTTTATCATCTAATGAACTGTCAGATTTTGTCCCTTTATTGATTTTTAAAAACTATTTATTTCTAGGAGACAAAGACCTGAAGGACCTGAATCCAGAATTATTGCCTCTAATGGCCTCAGAAGAGCACACTCTTCTTGGGCCCTAGAAGGTCAGTATTTGAAAGTTGCCTAAAGTCCAATCCTCTATTTTATCCACTGGTTTAAGTTTAAACAAATAATCTGAATGTGTTTCCTTTGAGTTAGTTGACTATCCTTAGGCTCTGAGTCATTCGGGTGTACTTCAGCTGTGACACTTACAGGGTATGTATAATCCCAAGGGGATGCTATGGAAAGGGTTTGGTTCTGGTATAAATTGTAGGACCAAGCTAAGCAGAATGTCTATGCCAAATTGTCCATGGAAGAACCAAGCACACCCACACAGAGGTACATGGTGTTTTCTGTCTCACTGTAAACTAGTGTTATATAAGCTGCCTAAAGTTGTAGCATCAATAAAGTTATATTTTTATGCCATTTCACTTGTACTAACAAATTTTTATCTCCTTCTCTCCCCTTTGCCTTTTATGACTTTTGCTTTCATATTTGAAGAGTATTTCATCTAGGTAATCAAAATTTGATATCAGTATTAGGAAAGCAGGAGTATCCCAGTTTCTTTATAAGGTGTATAAAGAAAAATCCAGGAAACAGAAAATAGGACAATGAGAAATGTTTTAAAAGAAACGAATGTTGATGCAATTATCTTATAATTTTATATAGATGTGAGAGTTGAAAAATCTAGTGTTGTTCAGGGATTAGGGTAGAGTTTGTGCATAAATTCCTTCTTCTCATGCAGGGAGGCATGGTCAGTTCAAATGTCTACATGAATCAGAAGAAAATCTAGAAAAATAGGCCAGATCTAAACATAATGTGTATGTGCTCCATCTAGGATCAATGTTATATGAAAAGAACTATAGAGAAAACTTCTTAAGTGTAAAAAATTAGCATATCATTCAAACTACATGATATTTGATTGCTAAGCCAGTAAAATAATGAAGATCATTAAGCCTATAGGTAATTTAAAGGTATATATTTCTTAGAAAGAGAGCAATCTCTGTGCAGCATCATCTTGATTGTTGATACTGATTTAGCCTCACTTTGGTGAGTTATAAAGTTTTTCAATAGAAACTAAAATTATATTATTTGTAGCTTATCTCTTAGTTTGGGATAAATTAAACTTTTTTAAAAGGAGATAAAGAATTAGTCTAAGCACTGGAATACATATTTGTGGGACACTACTATATAATTTCAGAAATAAAATATTCACCCAGATATTTCCAAATAGGGATGTGAGTGTCTTTATCAATACTGAGACTGAGAACTCAAGCTAAGCCTAAGGACAGAGTTTGGAGTCACCTGAACACAGAGAATAGGGCTTAACTGACCATACACTTTACTGAAGAAACAAATCTGGAAAATAAGGTGTCACCCATCAACTCTACAAAAAGTACTTGCCTAATTGGCTTACTGTGAAGAAATTAGAAATGCAATCTGCTATTCCTGAACAGGAGCAAAGTAAAAAGAACAAAGGCCAAAGCAGACATGTGTTGTTACCTTTAATACCTAGGACCTGGGTACCAGAAAGACACAGCCAATGTGTGTCAGCTCCTCTCTGTCACCAAGATTGAATGAAGGGTAGAAAGGGTAAACAGAGTATTCCTTCCACAACTTCCCTTTGAGATAAAAGCAGAATAATCCACCTTTTTTTAAACAATTTCTCTTGAAATAAGATGAAGGAATAAGGGTTCTCCAAAGTTATTCATGGAACTTGTAATTAGTAAATC
This sequence comes from Condylura cristata, assembly GCF_000260355.1. Taxonomy (NCBI): domain Eukaryota; kingdom Metazoa; phylum Chordata; class Mammalia; order Eulipotyphla; family Talpidae; genus Condylura; species Condylura cristata. The sequence continues at coordinate 25,379,047 of NW_004567104.1, forward strand.
AGGCAGTTAGTAAATCATGGAACTGCAATTGAAGAAATGACAGCAACCCTAATTGAATACATTACAGAAAGTGACTAAACACAACACATCTTCTATATTGCATTCCTTCTCGAATAAATTAATCCAAACTTGATATATGTTCAAGGATCTTCACTCAGAAGATAGTCATTTCTGTCCAAATCTGTTAAAAGTGGGTAATGTAATAAGTTGCTCAAAGTGGTAATGTAAGTTGCTCAAAATCCTAAGAACAGAGAGAATATCTTAACTCAGTCTTATTCTTACTTAGCATAGTATCCCAAACTATGAAATATATTCAGAAAAGCCAAGAAATTATTTTTTTTTCATTTCCAAATTATTTTTTTAGTTAAAAAAAATGAATAGATGTTAGCAGAAGCAAGGATATTGACATGGATTCTTATTATAAATAAGTAGCCAGATAATTGTATCTTAAACAACTAAATCTTAATCAGTACCATTTTCCATTGACCATATGAATAGAGCATGAAGTCATAGTTTTAGGCATTATTTACACAGGGGTCAGAAATATAACAAGTCATAGTTTTATAATTTATAGAAAGGTTAAGGGGTTATATTACTGATCCTAACCCAACATGTTCCACTTAAACGTAATATCTAGTACATGTATTTGGATGAGTCCCATGATAGTAAAAAATAAAATTTCCTCATTGTTCATGCATATTCATAATTGAAATATGATAGTGGGTTAAATTTTCATTAACAGAAAATTTTCTACTCTGAGCATGACTTTTTAATTCAAGTAGAAATGGGTATGAACTCTGATTTTTTTACTCATTTGTTTGACTATCCTCTCAGAGGCTTAGTCTCTGACCACAAGTATTATCCCCATAGTGAAATCACTCTAATGGTTGCAAAAACTTATATTTGCACAATGATCTGTGGCTTAAATTTTTCTTTCATACACATCATTTTTTGCATCATTATTTTGCAGAATGCATTAAAACAGTATAAAACAGGAGCATATTATCCAAGTTAATAGACTTTCCTGGTAACACAACAAATTAGTGATGTTGGACTGCTAATTCAGACTTCTGACATCTGTTTCAGTGCCAAATTCTAGAACTATTCCTGAAGGATTTAAGTGGAAGCATTTCTATTACAAAGTCATCTCACTGAAACTATTTATTCTGAACTATAATACATTCAAATCAGAATGGCAGTTAATATAAACCCCCACATAGCTAATTAAATGTCATATAAAATGTTTGATGTGTCATCTGACCCACATATTATAATTTATATATTTTTATTTTAAAGCATAACACTTGTTTAACCATTTCAAAAGTGTTTCAAAGGTAAGATCTCTAGAGTCTATGATTATACCATAATTCCCCCCCACACACACACAAAAATTATTTATATTCTTCTTAGTAGAAAATAAAAATATATGCATCATTTACCTTAAAATACAAATTTAATCTTTAAGCTGCTGTAATTCACACTGTGAGTCCCAGTTACTTTCTCTTTTAACAAGTGAAAATTCTAGTAATAACATATTCATTGACAGGTTAAAAATTTGAATTGATGGTAAAACTAATGTCCCTGAATTAATGTTCATGAAAAAGTCATGAATAATAAATCAAACTAGACTAATCATAAAGCTGTGAACAGCAGGATAAACAATTCCTATGATGATGACTTTCAACTTGTGTTGTATAAAAATCATTTGGCTGTCTATTATAGTGAAGATCCATAGGCAAGCCCCTCCCTCAGAGGGTCTGAATTATTAAGTACTAAGTGGTATCTAGGAATTTGCACTTTAAAATCATACTCTTGATAATTCAGGAAGGACATTTTATTTGAACTATTACCTATGATAATTCCTTCAAACCCTTTCTACACTCTTTATTTTATTAATTACTTAGGCTTTAAGACAAGATAATTTCTATTAGAGTTTGATTCATGGCTTCTCAAAGTATATTCCTTGATGCATCCATATCCATGCTAGAGTAACTAATTAAGTCTCTATAAGATGGGAAAGATCTGCTCTTGGAATAAACTTCCCAGATGATTCTAATGCACAAAAAGTTAAAGAACCATTAATTTTATTTCTTTTAACTCCTCTTTTACCTTTATAGGCTCTGATTTTCTCCAGTCAAGGAGGACTATGAATCATCCTTTTTAACAAGGTTTTCACAGGCAAATAAATGAAAATGTAGTACATGGTTACTAGCCTTTGGAGTTGCCTCAGCAAAAGGAGGTAGTTGAATAGTAAAGTGGTTAGTAGAGCATATTTGATATATGTGAAACATCAAACACTGGCCTTTGGAATCTGGTAGGATAACTATAGCAATCATATGTATTAATAAGACTCAAGCTATGCTCTGCTAACAAATAACTCAAAAAATTCAATAGATCTTATAACAAATTACTTCTTGTTTATTCTGCATATCTGATGTGAGGGCCTTTTTTTTTTTTTAATAGATTTGCCATGTGAAAGGTATGGCTTTCTGATGTTCTGTGCTTTAGTCTAAATATGACATTTGCTATTCTCATTTATAACTCATTACCTAAAACTAGCATTGGGTTCTCAAGTAGTCAAAGGAAAAACTGGAAAATGTTTGAAGGAAGACAAAAATTAAATGAACTTGGTGAACACATACTATTAACTCTGGCAAAGGATGTAATGTTGAGATTGCCTCAAGAGGCAAAAGACCTTCAAGCTGAGATATAGCACATAGATAATGAAAGAATAGAAGAATTTTTGCTGCCAATACCCCACCTCAACTTGCCAACATGTCAAATCAGAGAAAAGTGTACAGAAAAGAGTAGACCTTGACCATAAATGTGCCCCAAAGAAAATTCATTGAAAGAATGCATAATTATAATTATAGTTTCTGGCTAACGGGAATGATTCTTTTAAAAAAGATGGAAAATATCTCTATTTGCTTAATTTCTACTCAGTGGCTTTAGATCTCTAAGAATGTGATGCTCAAACTATCTGCCAATGAGCCATTTCATTTCTGAATATCCAGGGAGCCTCAGAAGAACTGAAGACATTTAGAACACAGCAGAGCATGTAACACGATCATTAGAAAGCATCACTTGATCCATTTTTCTGAAGAGCTAAATAGGGAATTCAAACTGAACGTACTATAACTCAACTGAAAGAAGAGACAAACGCTAGAGTGTGCATTATAAAGTCTACTGCATTTAAGCATCTGCTTTGTCTATGATTTGGATCCTCTGTATTAATGATTTGGATTTTTATAAGACTTCTCTGTTCTTCAGAATCATTTCATCACGAGAAAAAAAGTCTCCTTTGAATTGTGCAGATTTGTACTTAAGAAGGTTTGATCTGTAATAATAAATTATAGTATTGAACAAAAACTATGTTATTCCCCAGTGTAGTGATGACATTATTGACACACTCAAATTTCTTTGAAGAAAAAGATACATGTATATATTTTTTTCTTGAATCACTCAATTGACAGAAAAGAATGATTGCTTGAAATGAGCTCAAAAAGAAAGCATAAAAATTCCAAGTAAATTTTAACTTTGGATCAAGAATATTTATAATCCTATCTCAGGTGATCACAATCTTAATACTCCATTGTTTGCTAAAAAATTCAAATTTGATATCTACATATTTTTCACTTAAAGCATAATGACCTATGTAACAACTTACTATTTTCTGTTGAACAGTTTTTGAACTAAGCCATATGGTTGTAATTAACTGATTATTTATAACCACGTTTTGAAACAAAGGCAGGTGGTTGTTAACTAGAATTAAATGCCACCTTTTGAAAAATTGCACATTTTGGGGGCCTGCTTCAAACGTTTAAATCTCTCCAAATGATTTAGATGTATTCTCTTATAAAGGATAATCATCTTAGACTTCCCTGGTGGAGCAATGGGCTGAGTCTCAGCACTATTAAGCTATTGGTGGCCCCTACAACACAAGATCAACCCCAGGCCAGGGAGGGCATGGCTCAGCAGCCCACTCCAGTCCCACCTGCTGCTCCTCCCAGCAGTGGTTTTCATAGGTCTGCCTGTTCTGCTCACCACTCAGTCTCTGGTGAATCCCTACACTCCCCCCACCTCACCATCCCATGCACTTCTGGCCTACACGCCAGCTCTTTTATGCATAAATAAAAAAATAAATCTTTTTTTAAAACAGAGTTTAAGAAAATATAGCCATCTTATGTACCCTTGCATTTACAAATATTTAAGTGGAAAATCAATGATCACTTTTGGTAAATTTGGAGTATAAGGTAAAAATAAATCTTAATATTCTGACCTTTATTTTTTTTTTCTTAAAGTGCAGTTTAACACTCTTTGTACTAGAATTTGAGTCCTTTATTTGTAGACATTATAAAGTTATATAAATATGAAAAAACAAAATAGTGACAATAAAGTTATAGAAAGAGTAGACGGAGTTATCCAACTTGAAAACCAATGGTAGCCAGAACCCAGGTATTTGTTACACCATTATATCACTCACCTGAATTAAGACAATATGTTTAGGGTATAATGATTAGCTATAGGCAAAGACAATTAGATGGTCCTAAGAAGAACCAGAAGAAAAAAGGAAATAAGTAGTTCAATTCACTTGTTTCTCAACTGCAGTAACAAAAAATGGAAGAGAAATATATACAAAAATCCTAATTATCAGTGTGGGCAGCTAAAATGTGAAGTGGGTATCCTGGTTTGGAAAATAAAGTTGGATGGTCATTTCCAAAATAAGGAATCTTGAAATAGTGGTAAAATATTAAAGTGGCGTAAAACGTGAATTGCCAATTCTTCTCTCAACTGTGTGACTTTCAACCAGATACATTTAGTCTCAAAATATCAGTTTCCTCATATATAAAATGAGAATAATATAGTATCTACCTCATTGAACTTTTTTTTTTTTTTAAAAGATTTATTTATTTGTACATACAGAACCGGGGTACAGGCTAGAGGCTCAGGGGCGGTGAGAGGCCTCACCAGAGACAGAGTGGGGAGCAGAACAGGCAGATCGACGAAGCACACTGCTGAGGGGAGCAGCGGGCGGGTCAGGAGAGGTCTGCCACACCATGTGGTCACCTCCGGGGCAGGCGGGAATCGAACTCATGTGGAAGTGGCTTTAGCTTCTCAGTGCAGTGCTTTAACCCGCTGTGCCACCAGGGAGGGCCTCATTGAACTTTTGTAAAGGTAAAGTTTTACAATAAATATAAGCCTATAAAATCTGTAAATTATATGTTTGGTAGTGGTATTGTTATTATTAATATTATTAGTTTATATAAAAAAACTGGGTAAAAGAGTGTCTAATCTTACTGCAATCTCTCATAGTGAAAATTTAGAGACTAGACATCATAGTTTCATATGACCAACATTTGAAGACTCCAAAAGATATCTTAGTCTCTGTAAAAATAAGAGAAATAACTGTATTTGTTTTACAGTCATGTAAATAATTACCCCATGAGAGTTTAAAACAAACATTGATTACCTCATATATTCTGTGGTCACGAATTTGAGACAGGCTTAGCTGGGTGGTGCACATTCAGTTACTCATGACTTAGCTGTCAAAATGTTGGCCAGGATTATGGGTCTCTGAAAGCTTGACTGGGATTAGAGCATTACTCTCTTCTAACAGCGGGCTCCTGGATTTGGTGGGTAGAAAGCTTTAATCCTTGCTCATGGGCCTTCTAGGGCTGCCTGAGCATCCTTACGACACATCCACTAAATTCTCCCAAAGTATGAAATCCCAGAGAGGGAGAGGTAGTCACGATATCCTCTATGATCTAGTCTCCAAAGTGACATATCATCACTTCCACAGTGTTCTGTTGGTTTAGAAATGGATGTTTAAGTTCAACCTAAACTCAAGAGAAGGGGAATTTAACTTTACCTTGCAAAGGGAAGGAGTATCAAAGAATTTGTGGATATGTTTTAATGTCAGCACTGTATTATAGATAAGAATTTATTTTTTTCAGTTGAATTAATTGAAGCCTGGAATTCAACCTTCCTTAATTCATTCTTAATGTGGTAAGAGAGCTAATTAGTGTGTTATGAATAGACTAGAACATTTCTTCTGCCTAGTGAAAACTTGTAGAGTGGGAAAACAGTATCAGTTGCAGTCTTGGTCTCTTCTCTCTCTTCCTCTCTCTCTCGCTCTCTCTCCTCTTTTCTCTTGCATTCTGTTTTAGTCAAAAAGTAATAAGCAGGCTCTGAAAATTAGGGATGACTAAAATGAATGGATCTTCTTACACATGATTTTGGTCTAAGATTTGAGTATTGCAATAAAACTGTTCTGGGCTTATCTCTAGACTGAAGGAGGTTCCTTAATTCAAAATGTAGCCATTACCAAAGAAAGGATGAGCTGGTAATTAATTTCAAAATAACTCAGGTTCTCATCTTAACTCTGAGCTAAAGTGGTTAGATATTAATAATCAAGTCATTTCTCCTCTGAGTGTGTCAGATGTCTCTGAGTCCACAAAACAAATAGAGTAGGAATAGAAATTTGGTAGGAAGTCACAATTTGGTTTTTGTAATTCTGAAATGACTCTCGCCCTTTCTCATCTACATATACACAGCAACCAAGTAGTAGTGATGTTTGGAAGAACTTTAAAAAGATACAAAGCTTTAACTCAAGTAATCCCAAACAACATTCTGTTTAGAGTGATTTCCTGTAATTTGCATTTCTCTTGTTTGTAATGCAAAACAGCTAACTTCTATTCACCTTGCTTTTCTGTTTTCTGTCACTGTTGGGAGCCAGTAACTATGAGAAGAAACATAAAGTGTACATGGAGTGTCCATAGTTCAATTCTGATGCCTCCAGTTTATATAAACCAGTTTTTTAAAATATATTTATTTATATATATTTTACATCATTTTTCATTTTTGTACAATGTATGCTTTCTCCTCACAAGTGTAGTTCCCGTAAAATTGCCACCACCAATTCACCCATGCATTATTACTATAGTTCCTGGTACTCTATCCTCCCCTGTTTTGAACCCTCCCCTGCAGAATTTCTCTGATTTATATTTGCCTGTTTATATCAGTTTTTTTTATTATTGTAATTTTTTCCTAATCCCTTATTTAGTTCCCCCATATTCCTTCTATAACATAATCCCTTCCAGCTTTGTCCAAGTTCCTGAAAATGGCATGAGTTTGGTTTTTTTTGATTGCTGAATAGTACATATATATATATATATATGTATACACACACACATATTCACATGCCATATATATATTCACATATATGGCATATACATATATATATGTATATGTGTATATATATATTTATATATACACCATATTTTATTGATCCAGTCATATATTCTGGGGCATTTGGGTTGTTTCCATATAAATCTTACCTATTGTAAATAACACTACAATAAACATAGGGGTGCAGGTATCTTTCTGAGTTAATGTTTTTGCATCCTCTGGGTAGATTACTAAGAATGGAAGCTCATTTTTAGTAGTTTGAGGAAACTCCACACAGCTTTCCATAATATTGGACCAGTTTATATTCCCATCATCAATGTAGGAGAGTTCCTTTTTTTCCCTACAATCTCACCAACCTTCATTGTTGCTAATTTTGTTTTTAATATGTGCTATTCTCACTAGTATAAAGTGGTATCTCATTGTGGTTTTGATTTGCATTTCCCTGATTATAAGTGATGTTGAATATTTTCCATATCGCTGTTGGCCATTTGCATTTCCTCTTTGCAGAAGTGTCTGTTTAGCTCTTCTGCCCATTCTTTGATTGGCTTATTTACATTGTTTTCGTTGAGTTATGTCAGCTCTTTGTAGATCTTTGTGATCAAATTTTAATCATAGGTTCCAAGGCCATTACCATTTTGATTGAAAATGTTACTGTTTTTTTCTTCTTGAAGACATTATGCCCTTTTCTTTTACCATTCAAAGCCCAATAAATCTTGTTTTTGTGAAATGTGTCCATGTATTTCATAATGATAAATATAAATATAACCTAGTTTAGACATCACTGTGTAAAATGCAACATCCCTGAAATTACAAACTCTGAGTTCTAATTCAAACTATATTTCTTTTGCTATGATACCCAGAACAAAGAACTAATTGTACCAAATTAAGGATCGCTATGTCCCTTTTTGTCTCTGATATTATAAGAGTTCATGTGGTAATAATAATGAAACAAGATTTTCCTGTGTGTTTCAAAGCACAATCCATATTTCATCTATGTAATCCAAAGTCAGATACATAAAGAATTTGAATCTTCTTATGTGCAAATCTCAGAGATGTCCTCATGCATCTTCAATTGTCAACTGTTGTTGACCTACAGTTGTTTTCAAAATTCTTTTCCTTCTTCCAAAGATTTATACAAATTTAAGCTATATACCCTTAGAACTTTATTTAATAAATGTCCCATGTACTTTATTTTTTAGTTACCTTTGCAATATTAGTAAGGTACATTCTTCTCCCCTTTTGATGCTTTCCATAATATTGGACCAGTTTACATTCCCATCATCAATGTAGGAGAGTTCCTTTTTTTCCCTACAATCTCACCAACCTTCATTGTTGCTAATTTTGATGCTTCAAATTCAGTCCAAATGTTCTCAAATGTATGAAACTTTCCCAGGCAGAGTTGGTTTCCTTTCTCTGTTCTTGCATTATTCACAATACTTCTGTTATAAAGTTAGATAAATAGATGTCTTTCACCTATGTTCTGGTAAGCTCCCATGAACTGATTATATAGATTGTATCACTGAGTACTAGCATGATTACTAGGACATAGTTTTTCCACTAAACTTAGCTAAAGTAAATTACATGTGACAACCACTTGGGTCTTTCTTTCTGCCATCTTCCCTGTGTTATAGATGAGGTGTTACAGAAAAGGCATTTGAGACTTTTGTTTATCATCGTACAAAATGAATTGCAATATTGGAATCCCAGGGTTCCCAACCACCATCCAGCACCATTAAATTTGGCCTTTGGCATCATTTGAGGACAGATGATCCATGATCGAGCAGGGATGGAACAAGCCCCAGCTGTGCTATGCCAGGCTTGGCTGCCACCCTGGCGTGAAAGACTTCCATCCCGGCTCCACTCTATCTGCACTAACAGCTGATGCAAGAGTCAGCATCATGCTCATTGGCAGATGTTCTATTTGTGATCTCGCTATTAAATAGACTCAAAAAAAGACAGGACTCTAAGCTGTGATAAAAACTCCCTATCTGCAGTGTTCCAAAGAATATTTCTGGCTAATCAGCTCAAGCTGAATAAAATTAGTTTATTGTTTTAAAAACCAGATGAAATTGAGAAAATTAGATAAAACACTGTGCTGATTCAAGGTCAGATAATAATGAAGAGATTCATTCTTCCAAAAGATCTGCATAAACCCCCCCCCCATATTGGTCAATAAACTTATGAGACATAACTTAAAGGTCCTCCTTGACATGCAGTCATAAGTGCCATGGTGTAACCTCTCTTGCCAGTGTCCTGTCTCCCTTCTCCAAACTCTTGTGTACTCCATCACCAAGTCAATCTTTCACAATACAACTCTGACCTAGACTACTAGTCTCCAAATCTGTGACTCCTCACTTGATAAAATGTGTTTTGCTTTAATCTGTATTTAGGGCACTCTGTTCACTGGTCTCAGCCTATCTTCAGCAACTTACTCTTTTTTTTGCTTCCATATATACCTTTATCATTTAATACAACTCAAGGACTTACTACTTTTCAATACTTTTCCACAATGGAAATTTTTAATTTGTTACTCTCTGGGAAACCCTTCTCATCAATCCCCGTGCCCAGTCTCAAGGTAAAGTTCTAAATAACATTGTTTTCTGATACCACCTGCAGAAAATATTTCATTTCCATTAAGTTTTCTACACATTTTTAAAATAATTTCATTCATTGAACTATATCATCTACTTTGTGTCAGGACTATCATCATAAAAGTTCAAAGTTTATGACTGCAGAAAAGAGACCAAATTATTTAACTTGTGTTCTGTCTCCTGCCACTAACGTGTCAACAAGATGAGAGGAAGCAAACAAGTAAAATACAGACTGTGCTATATGGTGATAAGTTCTACCAATTTAGATGAAGGAAGAGATGGAACAGGAAGTATTGGGAAGGGACATTCAGCTTTAAATAATTTTTGCAAAAAAATTTTCAAAGAGAAAATAGCTGTTAAGTGAAAACATAGACAAGGTGGGGGAGTGAACATACTTCATAATAAGTTTAAAAGCTTTAATTTGAGAGAAAAAGCAGTTCTGTTGTGGGAATATAAGAAGTATATAAGAAAATAAGCAATGAAGACATAGGTGATGAGAAGTGAGATGGTAATAAGGTATGTAGTTGTAGATCATTATAAAGAATTTTCAGTTCACTCTGAGAGAAATAAAAAATGCATTAATAATAGTCCTGGCAAAAAGGAGATGGCATACATAAGCTGTGAATTTTAAGAATAGTTTAATACATTTTCTATTTATACAGATGTGAATAAGGTTTGAGAAACCTGATGAGGATAGGTTGAGTACTTTCTAGAGAGGTCAGTCACTCTTCCCTGTGCCTAATGTGCTAAAGGGAAGATGTGGTTCTAAGAAATCATGGGGATTTGTCTGGGGTGGCTGCTGGACAGCAGCTGTGACTTTTATTAGAAGGAAATCACTAAATCTTTCTATCTACCCATCTGTCTAGTCATTACTGAATACAACCAGAATCCAGAGATCAAAGAATTTTGTAGATGCAATATAAAAAAAAAAATGTTAAGCACTTTTGGTCATAAAACAGAGTAGGGAAGGATAGAGAAGGGGTCTCGTAGAAGGTTCTGAGAAGAACTGTTGACATGATTCCCCTTATTTTTTTTAACCAGGGCACTGACTTTTGTTTTTGCTTTTAAGAATACACTGTAGAGGAACAAGAATAAAGATGGGAGGTTCTTGGAGTATCATAAATGTGAGGTGATGGGGATTGATTGGTCTGGATGTTAGCAAGGGAGTGGTGAGAAGTACTTCCAAACTGCATTTTAGGAAATTAAGCTAACAGGATTTTCTGGTTTTAGAGGAAGGATATGGAAGTATAACAGGACTAGTGGATAAATTCATAGTTTTGATTCAAGCAACTAGAAAGAGGGACTGGCAATTTTGACAGAAGCAGATTAGAGAATCAGGATTTGTTGTTGTTGCTTTATTTCAAGATGCTTTAAATTTACAAGTGATGGTATTTAGGAGACAGTACGAAGATTAGTGGAAAACTATCATTAAGAATAGAGGGTTAAGGAGGCTGTTTGGATATGAAGCCATTTTAAAAAATGATATCTTTAGAAAAGAAATAGTCCACGGTATAACCCTGAGGTTTTCCAATGTTGGAAGTGAAGATAATGAGAAGGAATCAATATGGAAACTGATCTTTTCTGAACAAAAGATCAGAATGAGAGCACTGGAAGAAAGTGAAAAAAGTGCTTCAAAGTGAAAAAAAATGAATACATAAAATTCTGGGTCTGGATCAAACAGTGAGGACTGAAAATTGACTGTTAGATTTAGCAATATAGTGATGATATAAAGTTTTGTGGAGTGGGACAAGCAAATTCTTACTTGGAATAGGTTCAAGAATGGGGAGATATAACTCCCATTTGTTCCCAATTCAAGAGAATTGAGAACAAAAAGCAAAACCATTTTTAAAACATATTGGCATAAAAAGGAACAGAAAAGTAAGATGGCTTTTTAAAATTATGTTTATGGAGTTAATATTGGTTTGCAATACTGTATAGGTTTTAAAAGTAGAGATTCACATTTCTGCAAATGCTTCTTATCACACTACATCCCAACAAAGGAGATATACTTGACATCAAGAAGTGTTTTTCTTTGTTTCTCACATGCTGATAGGAATAAGAAAACTTCACTTCAGAAATTAGTCTTGATTTAATGTGAGATAATTCATTGTATTGGTGTTTTTCATTTCCCATACTTAATGGCAGATAGAAAGGTAGAGAGGGAAAAATAAAAGATGCAGGATAAGAGAACAGAGCCTGCCAGAAGAATAACTCTGAATAAATGAATCTATTGAACAAGTGTAAGGGTTTTCTTAAATAGCACAGGTGAGAGCAAATAAGAGGAATACTGGTAGCCAAAAAGATGTAGTGCCAGGGATTTGAAAACTGTCCATCTAGAGTGAGGAGAGGTGGTGTTGTGTGTTGATAATTGAGGACAAAGAGCCAATTATGGAAGGAAAGTAAGTAAACTACTTTCTAGGAAAATAAGAAAGTGATTGGCTATTAAAAGGTGGCATTATTCATGGGGAGGGGTTTGCAAAATTTCTACTTGGAGATGGTGGTCAGGAATTTGACAAATATGACCACTTGTTTTTCTTTCACCACACATTTGGCTATGTATGTGCAGGGGTAAGGAAATGAAGAGATTAGTTTAATAGGATGGCAAGTGAGAATCTTTACAAAGGCATAATTGTGTTGATTATAGAATATAAGCTAAGTGAGGTGAGGACATGAAGGAGTTTAGAAATAATGAAAAGTGGTAAAAAAAATAAATCATAGGTCTTATTAAATTCAAGATTGGGTTGCAGTAAAGATCAGGAGAGATAGAAAAATAGGAAGTGACAATGTAGGAGCTTGAATCTAAGATTATGGAGAAATTGAAATTTTCAGCCTTATAACCTAAAAGATAAGTTAGTGGCAGTGATGGAAACATCAGATTGAATTAAAAGAAGGGAAGAGAACAAAAGATTGAGAGGATAACTAGTGGAAATATAATTTATGTGAAAATTTAATTATTTTTATTAAGGAAGTGTTGGTACAACAATGTATGCATTTTAAGGTTAGAGGTTATATTACTTCTAATGTAGGTTATCACAGCACATTCATTCACCATGTATCAATAAAGCACTGTAGTTGTTTGTGCCCTCAATAATCTCATCACCACAATTAAGGCACTAGTATTGAGATAGTGGTAGTGAGTCAGGTGTTAAAATCACAAAATGATGAGGAAGGGTCAAGGTTTGCTGGATTATTGCATTAAGGTGGTAATTTAGGAAATTTTAATCTGGAGAATTATATGGAGGGTGAGTGATAACAATCCAATTGCAGCGAAAATGGAAAAAAAAAGGGAAAGAAAGAAAGAATGTATTTTATTGTCAGTCTAGTTCTATACGGGATGTGGACAGTATATAGTTACTACCTGCGAAGCCTAGTGGAAAAATAGCATTTCAGTGGCAAAACAACCTCATTAGCATGAGGGGTTACTGTACGGTAAATGATTTGATCAAAAATTTTGCACTACTATCCTCTGTGGCAATCACCTGAGGTCTTGACCTTGTTTGTGATAATGCAGAAGGCACTTGAGAGTGTGGGCGTAGGACACACTTTCCTGATTGTGAACACCTGGAGCATGGGCATGCGCGCATGGGTACTGCGCACATCTGAGCATAGCAGCAGGAATATAAGATGGCGTTACTCAGAGACCATTACGGGAGGACAGCTGTGAGCGCACAAGTGACTGCAGGAGAGGTGAGACCATGTGAGAATGCCAGAGAGAGCCCAGAAAAAAAGTAAAGTTGCTTGGGGGGTTGGGAGGCTCAGTGCCTGTCTGCTTCCCAGCAGAACCACTGCCTGGCCAGTGCCTACCTCCTTGTGCACAGCCTCCCTGCATGGTGTGCCTGGTTCCCTGAGAGAACCCTTTAAAACCTAAATAATCCACCGGGTGCTCCAGCACTCCTCTACATCCATTTGTCCGAATCAATAGTGATTCTGCCCTGTGCTTGCTGGCACAACAGTTATTTACAGAGAAGATAGAGAACATCAGGATCCATGCTGTTGACTAACCACAAACTCCAGAGGTCTTAGTGAAAGTGATGTGTACTTGGAGAAGAGACATATGAGATCAGAAATGAGCAAGAATAGAATCGTGTGTTGATTATTAAAGGAGAGAAAATTGTTATGGTGGACTTGGATTCATGTGTCACCACTGGTGAAATTAATCTGACAAAGGCTAAGAGAGATGAATGGAAGTCTGGATAAGAATGGAAGAGTTGAAAGAGATGTATGAGGAGGAAAGTTAAATGGTTTACGGGTGCCCAGAGAGTCTTAAGTGTTTTGTGGCTATACATGATGCGATCATGGAGAGAGCGTTATGGGTCTGGCCCTAAATTCTGTAGCAGTAAAGGGTGGTGAAGTTGTGAATGATGTATTTAGAGAATGTATAGATCTTGCCAGGAGCACACACAATTCTGGGACTTTCCTTGACCCATATTGTTGATAGTGTAAGGGTTTTAATTTTCCTGTCCTGTGCACAGTGATTTGTTCAAGTTTTATTGTATCCTGCTACTAGTTTCTTCAAAGCTTGATTATACTGCACACTTATTTTCTCTATATTCTCCAAGATCTCACACATGGGGGTACTTTATGCACTATTTTGAAGTAATGACCTAGCCATCCTCTACTATTATTTGAGCAGTAACTCTTTTGTTTTACTTAACATTATACAATATAAATTTAAATATTTTGTGTTGAAATACCCAATGTTCAAATATCTTGCCGCTGCCACAAGTGATATGCCCAGAGGTGTTTGCTTCAAATTTTGTACTCTTTAGTCATCATGTGTCTTTGTTGATTCCTTTGCCCTAATGTCTAGTACCCTGTCTCCTATAAGTACTTGTTCTCCTGTAACTACTTGTGAACTTTTGTTCTTTGTTTTATATGAAACACAAATATGATATATTAGATGAAGGTATAACTAAGATGAGTTTTTTATTCATATTTTTAATATGGTATCTATTCCTACCTTTCACAGTAAAATTATTCATTTTTTTTTTTTTTAAGACCACACAGATCCCTTCTCCTCCCTCAATACTTGTTGTAGGGGTAGGGTTAAATCCTGAATAGGGTGTATGTTTCGGTCCCCCCAATCCTCAACTGATTTATAGAAGACAAGTAATCTAAATCGGTCAAAAGTTGAACTGGGATTACTAATGGAATTTTCTGAAAAGAAAAAGATCTTTTGATGGAGTTGCTGAGAGAACAAGAAGTGCTAAGACCTTTCTTACTCTGTGGGAAGAGACCACCTGAATGAAAGCAACAGAAAGACAGAGGAGCCTTGACATCAAGAGGAAAGGACTTCTGAACATTTGTTTTGAATTAGCACATTCAACAATAGCTAAAGCATTTTCTACCTTTCCATGTTTCAATCATGAACCAATTACTTTATTTTTTACATTTTCCTTAATATAACATCAAATGACTATCCTTTATTTATAAATGTAGAAATCATTACAAAGTCCATTAGGGCAGAGAAAAGACTTTGTCTGAGATAGTTCTCAGCTCTAACCCTCTGTGTATGCTCCCCAAATGAATAACAAGTCAGGCCATAAATGCAGAGATAATTACAGGGAATTTTTTCTTACTTGTGAAAACCACCCAAATTCTACAATTAAAGTTTGTTGAGTTATTGATGGTGCCCATCCTCAATCAGGTCACATAGTCTTGAAACAAAATCTGCCACGAGAGAAACAAAGAAAGGCTTAAAATCAACTATTTCAAAGGAAGTCTGATCACTACTACATTTCATTAAAGTGTTTACCTTTAAGAATTTTTAAGATATTTTATTCAAGAATTTCAATTTTTTATTCAGTTATAAATCAATCAATTTCTGTTAATTAGTCAGCAACCAGAAAACTTTACACATAAAAATGTGCAGCGAGAACTTGTCCGTATTCACTGCATAGCTACTAGCTAATTTGGAAATCAGATCAAGGACATATATTATTTTGTGAAGCCCAGTGTCTCCTGGAGCATTAAATGAAAAATAATGATGATAACACAATCTTTTACTCTGAAGTATAAGAGAATCATAGTAACAACACATTCAATAACACACTACATTGTTTTGCTACACATCCCTTTATCTGAAAATTCCTATGTTAGATATGTGAATTAAAAATTACTGAGGGAATTTTATTAATTACTTGAAACAGGTCATAGTGGTTAACCATCAAATTCGGTTAACTAGAGACCTCCATCACTTGAAGTCCACTACTAATTGGCTTACACTAAAAACGAAACAAAACCATACCTGTGTGCTTTATTAATACACATTGCTTATGGACAGTGTTTTCTTTTAAAAGAATAGTACATAATACTTTTCAACCACCCTCTGACTTGAAATTTGTTCTAAAGGGAGACAGCAGCAGACTACCTGGAGATAGAAGAAAATGAAGGTAACTGGATCTACCTGAGCTCATTCCTGTATGCTGTGCAGTTCTATCACACCAAGGACAGCAATAAGCTGGTGTAATTATCCCTGTTTCAAAAATTAGATCACCAAGATTCAGAAAAACTAACTTGCTCAGGATCCCAAAGAGCCATCGAGTAGCAGAACTAGTATTTGGAAACCAGAGAAATCTGGCTCCAAAGACTAAGTTTACTTCACAAATCTGGCTGCGTCATAACATTTCAAGTCAACAGAATTCTTAAATGGCTGTTTATATTTTTGGCACTATTGACATAGTGAAATATGACACGGAATAGCTTGATGATTAATAAGCTGTATTATTTTGTCATTACAGATTATAATAAGGCTACACAAATGATCTTGTGAAGCAAAATAAAACATTTTCTGTGTTATGACAATAGCAACAGCAATAAATCACATTTATATAACATCTCACGGTTTCCAGATATTTCCACATATTTTATCTTCTTGTTATTCTGTTCTCACAACAACCTGTGAAAGAGGCAGAGCCAATTTTTTTCTCATTATTTTAAAGTTGAGGAAATTGAGGGAACAGAAAAGAGTTTGCTCAAATGAAATGAATGGAGAGCCTATCTGGAAACATTATTCATTAATGTTTTCATTCTTTCAGTGAATAATTTTGCTTATCTATAATGTGACACTCACTTTGATTTTTTAAGTGATGCACAATCTATTACTTGTTTCATAGATTTATCCTTTCATTAAGAATACATTAAATGATTTAATAATAGTGTTTATCAAGTCTAGCATCTTTTCAAGCCCCAACTTAAAACACTTAAGAGAAGCTGGCTAAGGGTATTCTCTGAGAGTCCACTTATTCAGGCTGGTCCAAGAGCAGCAAATCCACATACTGGTTGCTCACATAGATGTGGGTGAGCACCAACAATCTGCTCACAAGGGACACTGACTATGGATAAGGCAGATACTCAAATAGAGGCAGAGGCTGAAGGAGTAGAAAAACCAAATTTCTGTGCTGATGGTCACACTTAATAGAACAGAAATTCTTGATTTTAATCTGAATACATAATAAAGCTCACTAATATATTCTTGATAAATTAAAGCCATACAAGTAATAAAACAAGAGAGAAAGACAACCAAATGTCATGAATGAAAAATAATACCAGAGCCATAGCAATGAGCAAAAGCTGAACCACAATAACGCTGGGAAAGTGAGGAAATATAGATTAGTGGCTTGAATTTTTAATGATACTTGCAAAAATCTACCAGGGCTTCAGGCCTCAGCTATAGTTAGGTTTGTAGCTGGATTTCTAATAAAAAGCAGAAGCCAAATATGTGCAGACCAACATATGTGCAGTGCAGTAACAGCTCTGAAATCTCTGTTCACTGCCCAAGGACACTTGAGGTCATAAGCTGAGTGAGATCTGAGCTTTATATATGTCCAGCACCGCTTATGCCACCCAACTTATTTGAAAGACTTTCAAATAGAAAAACGGATATGAAAATTGGGGCCAGCCTATTCCACAGGTCCTTGGCTGAGGCAGCTGTCAAACTGCCCCATAGAAGAACTTCCAGTACTCAGCACATGGACAAGAGACCTGGGAAGTTGATCAATGAATATGTTGCTGCAGAATAAGAATTATAAAGTCAGACAACAGATTATCAAATGGGAAAATGCATGGGCTGCAGACAAAGGGAAAATAAGGAACTTTGAATGTAGTATAATGTTTAGGTATCTAAAATTCTCAAAGTAATCAAAAGAATAAAAACAAGTTAAGAAAAAGGGAAAAAGGAAAAAGAGAAGATCCTGATACAAAAATAAGTAGTTTCTACTGTCAGTGAACTTCTTTCTTATCAGCAAAAATTGAGACTAGCCAACTTTTAGAATAATATTTTAGAAACACCGAAGGGGAAAAATATAAAACTGTCATCCTTAAATTATACACCCAGCTAAATCATAATTCAAATCTGTGGATGAGATAAAGACTTCCAAAGAAAACTATTGCTTAGTAAAAGTGTTATCCATGGAATTTATAAATAGAAATATATACTTTAAAAAGTAAAATATGTAGACCCAGAAGGAAGAGTATGAAAGAAATGAACAGAGGGAAAGAATAAAGTAAAATATATTCATAAAGCATTTAATATAAAATTTTAAAAAATGGTATCTTTGCACTACAAAATGCGTTGTCATTAAAATGCTAAATATAAAAATATTGAAAGGCGATAATTAAAAGGACTGCTAATGTAGACACTTTTTCTTATTTCAGATAAAACTCATAGAGTTTAGAGGTTAGTGTTTTAGAATAATATCAATCAAGTATGTATGTTAAAATATAAGCCATTGGAGGTGGGGGATGGTTCCCTTGTGGTGCAAGGGGTTAAGACTCAGCACTGTGGCTTTATCTGCAGCCACAGCAACATAAGTTCAATCCCCAGCCAGGGAGGTGACCCACATGGCACAGAAGACTTCTGTCTTGCTCACTGCTCCCCTCAGCAGTGTATTTCAGTAGATCTACCTATTCTGCTCCCCACTCTGTCTCTGGTGAATCCTCTCACACACACCCCTCCCCCCAAATCTGTGGCCTAACCACAACTCTTGTATGCATAAATAAATCTTTATACTTAAAGCAAATATTACAATATTATTAGTTGCGATAACATGAGTGCCACCTGAATGTTGACTACATCAATAGCTTTAAATTTTAAATTAAAAAATGTGTTCATACTTAGTCAGAATATTTAATTATTGAATAATAGGCCACTCAAGTGAAGGTCATGGACTACTTCTACAAAATGTCAACAGATAAAACCATTAACAGAGTTTCCAAGAAATAGAGCAACAAATAATCTGCATTTATTTGCAGACTTCTGAGACACCTGCATCATTCACTGGATATGTGTCTTTAAAATAAACTCAATTTAGGGTCTCCCGAGTGGTGCAGGTGTTAAGTCTTAAGGCTGTCAAGCAATCAAGCTATGCCAGCCACTGTGGCATGAGTTCGATCCTTGGCCAGGAAGCTGACCCACATGATGCAGCAAACCTCTCCTGTCTTTCCCACTGCTCTCCTCAACAGTATTTCTCAGTATATCTGCTCCGTACTCTGTCTGGTGAAGCCTCTCACTCCCCTGCACTTCTGGCCTACACAGTTCTTGTATGCATAAGTAAATAAAAATATTTAAAAACAACTCATTTTACTTAGAGAAATATAAGAAGCTGTTGCTTTAATTTAAAAACACAATACATATACACATGTAGATTCAAGAAAACCTTGTAGTTAATTAAAAGAACTTATTGGCACAAATATATAAATTTGATTTCATCTTGTTTCATATCAGTAAATCAAGCCAGCACTAAACCAAATATAGTAACTATGAAGACTCATAGATGTGAACTTTATCTGCAGGTAGCATTTCGATTTGCTGAGTAGATACTATGGGAGAGGGAAAGAAGCAAATATATGGGAAAGAGTTAATTCTTACTGGGCATGGTGAGAGATGTACCAGACAGGGATAGCAGAGTGAATAATAGGTCATAAAATACCTTTTTTGGCACAAAATACACTAGGGATTTGTTTGACAACAATTAAAAGATCCAAAAGAAATTAACACAAAGTCTTTGATGACTATAAAATCCTTATACTTCCCACCAGATCTACAAAACCCTGAGGGTCCTAGAAAATAGCTGTGATTCCCCAGAATTAGCCTTGCAAATAAGTGAACTCTCAGATTTCTCAGAATCTACATCTGGGAATTGATTTTCTATTCATTTGGAGGGTCATGTTTTTCTTAGCTATTTAGTTTTATCTATTTAGAGAATGTATGTTTATTTTTCATTATTTTGAATAGGATATATTTGACTACAAATACTAGAATCTTTACAAAAATTTGACTAAAAATAAAGAAATATATCAATTTATTGATAACTTTATAGCTGTAGGGTTAAAACAAGACCCAATGAGATGTAAGTAATGGATAATAGTATGAACAGGAATGGTAATACAAAGAGTTGTCCATTCTTTGTCCTAAGTCTTGGCATTAGCCTAAGATTGGAATTCTTCATGATTAATATCATGCCACAGGGGTTTCCAACATTGTCTCTAGTAATAAGTTCTGGAAGAAGTAACATTTCCATCTCCTTCCTATTAGCTATGTGGATATTTGAGATTATTGTGCCTTCTTAACGGAGTCTTCCAGCCATGATTGTGGTATTTCTTTCCTTTTGGTATCCTTAATTTTATTCATGTCTTATGTTAAATGTACCCCTAATATATTTTTTTTTATTTGATGTTTAGTGGTAATTGGAATTGCTGCTTAAATATCTGTATTTACTAATTGTATAGCCTGCCAATTTTCTGAGTCTATTTATTGTTTCAACTAGTTCTTCAGTGGAGTCTTTATGGTTCTCTATGTATATATTTTTGTCACTGCAAAGAATAACTATTTCATTTGCATTTTGAATTCCTTTTATATCCTTCTCTAATTATTCTAAATAACTTACAATACTATGTTGAATAGTAGTGGTGAAAGTAGACTCCAACCTTTTGTGATGAGTATAGAGAAATATAATTGCATTGTAAGATCATTTTGTATCTGACAACATTGTTAAAAATTACAGTTTTAATATTGCTTTTTAAAATCATTGGCATGTATTATTTTTGTAACAACTGGGCTATATGTAAATAAATGCTTCTTATTTCCTTTAAAATTTCACTGCCTATTATTTGTTTGCTTTGTTTCTTATCTTGGAAAGAAGAGCATGGTCATTGTTGGTTTGCCATTAAGTATGATGTGTGATCTATTTAACAATAACTTTCTAAAAATTTAAAATAGTACTTCATACACAAAAGATTAATTTGATGAACATTGAAATTGAAAAATCTTGTTTATTTTTGTCAGTAACAATTGTGAATGATGTTTCCTTATAAAAAGATAAGGAACATTATTGAATGTTATTTGTTTTAATCATCACTTTTTTTTTTTTTTGTAAGAATCATCAGATCATTGCCAGTGTCAGACCTATTATACTTAGGGCTACCCAGGCATATTCGAGAAGAAATGACAAATTTCAACTAGTTCTAAAATTCTAGAGTACAGACAAAAGTTCTAGAACTAATATATGTTTGACTCACCTTATTCAATGGCAATTGATATGGGTAAAAGTGAGATTACTTCTAATTGACCTAAAACTAATATACTATAAGCAATGAGGTCATTTAAAAAAGAAGTTTGGAGTTGGGGAATAAATGAAAAAATACTTCACACTAATGTAAATTAACGCACCTTTTTAAAGTTGAGTAAAGGAAGGAAAAGTTAGACAAAAGGACCATAAAGGTAGGGGAAATAAAGAAGAAACAGGAGAATATGGAATTCTAATGACCAAAGAAAAAAATGTTCAAGAAGGATTACTATTTAGAAGACAAGTAAATTAAAGATCACAAAATATCTACAGGTTTTATTTATATGGAAATTACTATATGATAAATGAGAACAATGTTTGCCTCTTCCTCCAATTCTTCTGTCCCTTACAGTGCTTATTTTTCCCCAAACAGAAAATGGCTAAGTGTAAAAAAAACACATGATAATTTTTTCAGACTTTAGGTTTCAGAGCAATTTTAGATTTATAATAAAATTGAAAGGAAGGTGAAGAGATTTTCCATATAATTGTCGGGACCGAGACCAAGACCTTGCCTCCTATGCACAAAACAACACTTGATCAGAACGGAACTTAGGGTAAACATTACAGTTGAGAAAACAGCACACCCGAATCCCTTCCTCCACTCCCCCTCCCTTCGAGTTCAGCAAGTTCTAGCCGCTTGAGATAGGTTTTATCTCTGGCTCCCGAGATAAGTGTCTACTCCCTTAAGATGACGAAGGCTCCCTCCCCTCAACCCCATCTGGCCTTTGAGACATCAAACCATCAAGACCATCCCCCGCCGGTACTTTCTGTACCGCCCTCATGATCTATCTATGACTGTAACAAGAAGAAGAAGAAGAAAAGCTCTCCTCAGCGAAAGACGTGTCCGCGTTTTTCCTCACGCTGTCCCTGGGGCTCTACCCCCTCGCCTTGCTGGTCAAGGCCCACCCCCGCATATAATGACTATTCCATAGGTACAAGCCTCCCCATTACATTACTTGAGTCATCATGCAAGATACTGTTTTATTTTGTTTTATACCATGAATGAACCTACATTGACACATGATAATCACCCAAAATCCATAATTTACCTTATAATTCTTTATTGGTATTTTATATTTTAAGGGTTTGCACAAATGTGTATAACATCTATCAATCATGGCAACGTCTTTCAGAGTATTTTCACTGCCCTGAAAATCCTCTGTGCTCAGCCTATTCATTTCTCCACCCAGCTCAACTTGGTAACCACTGGACTTATTTCATCACCACCACTTTGCCTTTTCCATATTGTCAGTTATTAATAGTTGGAATCATACAATGTGTAGCCTTCTCAGATGGGCTTCCTTCAATAGAAATTGATTTATTTTTCTCTGTCTTTTAATGAATTGATACCTCATTTTCATTAGTACTGAATAACATTTCATTGTCTGTTGTAGCAATTCACTTATTGAAAGATATGTGAAATAGCTGTCACTTCCAAGTTTTTGGCAAATATGTATAAAGTTCTTAATCAACTTTCAGTGTGTGAATATAAATTTTCAACCCCCCTTGGATCAACACTAAAAAGCACTCTTGCTGGATCATATAGAAAAAATAGGTTTATTTTTCTAGAAAACTCTCATTCTTCCTAAGTGTGGTACTCTTTTGTAATCCAATCATCAATGAATGAGAAGTCCAGTTGTTCTGCATTTTCAAGAGCATTCAGTTTGCCAGTGTTCTAGAGTTTGATAATACTAGTGGTGTACAGTGTTGTAAAGTGAATTCATCAGACCTTTTACACCATTGGCCTCTGAGGCTACTACCTGAGCCTTGATCTTGTTAAGATAGAAGGTGTGTGGGGATGGGGCACAAGTGCCTGATTGTGGACACCTGCAGTATGGGAGGGGGCCTGTGTAAGTGTGCACACCTGAGCCTAGAGTTCAGGGCTATAAGGGGGCATCACTCAGAGACAGACTGACAGGAGTCCTGGGGATTGGTTGCCTGCCTGCCTCCCAGCCGCCAAATCGCCAGCTGCCCACCTGTGCTTGCATCTGCCTGGTGTGCTTATGTGCTAGTTCCCTGAGAGAGCACTGATGCTTGAGAAATCCACTGAGGTCTCCAGAACTCCCTTTGTCTGTGTGTTGGAAAAGATGGTGAATCTGCCCCAGGTTTGTAGCCACTAGAGGTGGTACCTATTTATTGCTTTAATTTGCATGTTCATGATGATGTATGATGCGGAGCATCTTTTTAAAATGCTTGCTTATCACCTGGATATCTTTCTAATTGAAATGTCCATTAAGGTCATTGGCCTACATTTTTAAAACCAGATTTTCTGGTTTCTTATTTTTGAGTGTTGACTTATTTGTATATATTAAATAATATCTCTTGCAAATACTTTCTCCTAATTATGACTTATTTTCTAATTCATTTGATGTTGTCTGTTACACAGCAGTTTTAAATTTCAGAAGTTTTACTTATTAATAATTATTATTAAAAGCTGTATTTATTTATACATACAGAACTGGGGTACAGACTAGAGGTGCAGATATAGGCCATAGGGGTATAGGCCATAGGTGCAGATTCACCAGACAGAGTGGGGAGCAGGACAAACAGATCTATTGAAATACACTGCTGATGGGAGCAGCGGGAAAGACAGGAGAGGTCTGCTGTGTCATATGGGTCACCGCCCTGGCCAAAGATCGAACTCATGCTGCAGTGGACACAATAACTTCATAGTGCTTTGATTTAGCCCTTAATTATCATTAGTGGTTTGTGGTCATGTTTGTGGAGTTGTATTTATTCCTTGAATTATTTATTTGTATGTGTAGAGGAACTGGGGTATAGGCCATAGGTACAGAGAGTGAGAGGATTAACCAGAGACACAATGGGAAACAGATCAGGTGGATTTACTGAAATACACTACTTAAAGGAGCAGCATAGGAAAGGTCTGCTGTGCTATGTACATTACCTCCCTGGCCAGTAATAGAACTGAGGCCATCAGGGTGATAGTGCTGAGACTTCACCTCTAGGCCACCAGAAGCCCTGGTAGAACTATATCTAAAAAGGCATTGCTATACCCAAGATCACCTAGAAATTTTTACAATATTACTTTCTTAGTGTTTTATATTCTGTGTTTTACTTTAGGCCTATGATTCACATTGTGAATCTTTTATGAATGGTCAAGGTTTGTATCTATATATGTTTCTTTTTTTACATGTAAAAGTTCAGTTTCTCCAACATTGAAGAAACTATCTTTGCTCCATTGTATTATCTTTTTTCCTCAACAAAGACCTGTTGATAATATTTATGTAGTTATATTTCTGAATTTTATATCTACTCCATTGTTTTTTTTTTTTCTTTCTTTCTCTAATACCATACTATTTGACAGCTATAAAGTAAATCTGGCAACTGGGTAGTAGAAGTTTTCCTTAGCTATTGTGTTGACTAGCTGAGTCTTTCATCTCCCCATAGGAATAATTGAATTAATTTGCCAAAATCCATAAAATAACTTGTTTGTTTTATTTATGTATTTATTTTTATAATAGTTTATTTTTACATATTTTTGCGCATTTTTCCATCTCAGTTGCAATCCCCTTGGGTTTCCCATCACCAAATCACCCATGTGCCATCACCTGCTTGTTTTTTTTTAATTGGAATTATACTGAAGTAGTTGATAGTTCAGGCTGAGAAAAACTGATACCTTAATAGTACTGACTCATCTTACCATGAATTTGGAATATCTATGTTCATTTTTTAATTTAATTTATGCATTATAGTTTTCCTCGTGTATATTTTCTCTCTCTATTTTTTTATTTCTACTTTATTATTTCACTTACTTAGTGGTAACTTATAGAGTATTGCGCTTCTAATTTTAAATTTGGCTTGTTCATTGTTGGTAAATGTTAGAGCACTTGACTTTGAATTTATCAATAATTTGCATTCTGAAATCTGCTAGAATCACTTGATATTATCCGTAAACAAAGACATTTTTATATATTCCTATTAATTCAGTAGTACATCATTAATTTTATCCTTACTCCCCACCCCCTTTATTACTAGATTTGTTCTAGGTTGGTGTCTTCATCCTCTGAACACTTAAAATATTTCACCCCAACCCCTTGTTGCTTATATTATGGTTTCTGAGAGAAAGTCAGATGTAAGTCAATTGTTTTTCTAAAGGTAAAATACTTTTTCCATCCTAAGGTTTCTTTCAGGATTTTTCTTCATTTTTGATTTTTGTAATTTGAAAAATGCTATGCTAAAGTGTAGTTTTTGTGTTGTTGCTTTCATTTTTCTAATTTATTCAATGTAATATTTTCAAAGATTTGGTCTTTTGTTTTCTGTCAGATATAAGTTTTGGGAAATTCTGAGTCATTATTTAAAATGTTCTTTCTTTCTTCTTCCTTTTCCCATTACCAGTAACATGCATGTTAATCATTTAATAGTTACCTCATGGTCCGAATAATTTGTGGTCCTTGTTTTCAGTCTTTGAATTTTTGAAGATTTTTTTTTTTACATTTTAAAAGGGCAGGTTTCTTAGGAAAAGGAGAAAAAGAGAGGCATCTGCAGAATCACAGGCAAGTAGGGGAGTTGCCATTGCTGCTTTGCAGAGGGAAATGTTTGTAAAAAGAAACACCTGCATTGTCAGAAGTGGCCCAAAGAGCTGCTAATATTTGACAGTTTAGTTTCAAGTTTCTTACATTAGCCAGATCCAGTCTACTAATAAATCCAATCATTCTTTCTTTCTGTCATGATTTTTTTTTAATTCACTGGCATTTCTTTTTGACTCTTTATTTGAATTTATTCTAGGTCTGTTGTTCCTTCTTGTCCACTTGTCCATTAGATCACTTAATATATTAATCATACTTCTTTGAAATTCTCTACTTAATATATCCAACATCCCTGTCATGTCTGGTTGGTTGTTTAGTCTCTTTAAATTGTTTGTGCTTTTTGCCTTTGCATACTGTATAATTTATTTTAAATCCTTAAACTGATGTATTGAGTAAACAGAACTGCTATAAAGGGTTCTTGATCAAGAAGTTTTGCAGCGTGTGGAGAAGGCAGTATTTTGTCCTCTCTGATTATATCCTAGTCTTTTTGTTTACCTACACACTGTGACTATGACTCCACAAGTGTTTCTCAGGTTTTATTTTTCTTCTTAGGTGGGAATTAATGTATTTTCCTTCCCAGATTTTGTAATACCCCAGTAGGTTAAATTCATGTTAACTTATTTTCTCTGAGGATTGGCCTTATTAAGAACGTACTCTGGTATATTGTTCAAAATGGTTCCTCTCCTCATCCTGCTAGAAACTGCAGAGAATTTTTTCTTACATTTACAATGGAAGCTGGGATCAACTGGAAGGCAAATCTCACTAACTGATTGCCTTGCATACATATATAATCCACCTAGTTTGTATTACTCATAGTGCCCTGAATAAGCCCAAGTTTGCAGAGGCCACAGTAATTTATCAGTTCAGAACTTCCCAGTTAGCATTGAATCTCAGTGCTTTCCACTCATGAGTCTCTGCTTTGGTAAATCACAACTGCTTGTATGTATCTGCTGATCTCTTATGTCTCTGGGGCAGTTGTTTTCATGGTTCTTAAGGGTCTATGTTCAATATTTTCATCTTTTTATTTTTTAGGATGGAGTGGTGACTTCCAAGTTTCTTACATGATGAGCTAGAAACTGGAAGTCACATGCTAAATTTTTGAAAAGTAATTTAAGAACATATTTCAGATATATTTAAATTCTGCCTTAGATCTTAATGGAATAGTCAGTACTTTGAGGTTTTTATATTATTGAATTTCTGTGGTACTTAGATAAATGTCATAAAGGGGTTTACTCTTTCCCCTACATTTTTCTCACTTTGTTTTTTCTCCTTCCAGCCTCTATCAATATGTCTCTTCATTCATATTTCAATATAACCAAGACTGAAATATGGTGAAGCTAAAGTTATTTCTCAAAAGTTATCTTTATAGTTTTACCAGCTCAAAAGCAGCTATGTTCCACCTTTGGTTTAGAATTTCTACTTATTATTAAAGGAATTAGTATTCAAAGATCTAGCCCACAATTAACTATGTATGTCTGTTCTCAATATGCTTGGGTGAGCCCAGTAGTGGAAATGCAAAAGATTTTTCAGTCTGACAGCCTGTAGAAGATGAACTTTTCACTTCATCCTAATTACCAATAGCTCAAGAAGGCAATTATATATTTGTAATTTGCTTGGACAAGTATAATGTGAAATAAGCACTTCTTCACCAGGAAAATGTTTTAATAAGATGATGGAGGAGAATATTAATAGCAGTTAATATTTATCCTCCACTTTATAGCTAATAAAGAGCTTTCAAATGTTCTATCTTGCTGTTCTCCACATCTCTAGGGATATATGTTGGAAACTTTATTATTATCCTCAAGTTATTCATGACAAATCTGAGGCTCAGAGGAATGAAGAGTTATGTATATAGACCAAGCAGGAACTAGTGGAGACAGGAGGAGACAAATTCCCCCAAATCCCATACCTCTTCTACAATCTCATATTGCCTCCTCAGAGAAGCCACAGAGAGAAGCTAAGAATTTATAGGGTTAGAATTATTTAGCAGAAATAATTCTATCTACCTGAGATTTACATCGACAAAGCCCTTTCTCTCCAGAATCTTACATTAAAGAAGCTTTGTTAGTGTGGTGGTGGTAGTGGTGATGATGACAACGAGAATGGCATTGGTGAGCCAGTCTGAGATTTTCCTGAAATAATGCAAGTACAGATGGTTCAGACATGAAATGATGACCCTGTTTCACATTTCACCTACAGGAACACATTACTTTGAACTATTCATTAAATAATGTTCCTCCTTTTCCTCTTTCTCTCTTTGAACCAACTTCTGCTCCACTACCTTATTTTCTCCTCACTATGAGGAGGAAAATAAGCCTTAAAACTAGGATAAGTGGCAGAACCAGGATGGAACTTCTTTTTAGTGATCTATCAGATGTAATTGAGTGTAAATTTTCCTTAAATAACTCAAAAAATAACTATTGGGCGAAGGTGGTCATGCTTTTTAGTTAACTAAAAAATGAAAAGCTCTTTAAAATAAGGGCTGGCTTTTGAAGGGCTCAAAGCATTCTGTCTTCAGGTAAGATGAAAATATCTTCTAACTGCTGCCTATAACAATTGACTAAAAGTATTATGTGTGTGTTTTGCCTAGATTCCTCTGGAAATGGATACACTGTGAAAGAAGTATAGAGTATATGTTATTCTTGTATTAGAGAGAGGAACAAGGAGAACAGAAAGAAATATGGAGAGTTAATACAGGGGTATATTTTAAGTAGCTTACCATAAAAGATGAATGACTATTTAATAACAACAACAATAGTGTGAATGATTGGTTAATCTGAGGAATGATCTCAGAAGCCATGTGAACTGCATAATAAGGCAGCTTCTTCCTTGGGGAAAGAAATAAGTAAATTATACTGCAACTTTTCTATTTAGGAAATAGTTTTGTTGGTAAGTTGTTAAATTCAATATACTCTGGGTTACACATCTGTGGGCTTATATGAGATCTCACAGCGTCCCACTTTCAACATGATAATGAGCTCTGAGATGGGTATGAGACAATGTACTGTCAAATTTCATATGTGTGAAATTGTGGAGATACACAGTTGCAATCATAACAAGGAAGTTGTGAGGTTGAGAGGATCCAGAGGGTTGTATAAATGAGATTTATACAGGAAACCACCCTGTATATCACACAGATCACTTACATCGCAACTCAATGCTATGCCCCAATATGGAGTCACCACTTCTATGAAAGCAGAATATCTTTACTATGAAAGCAGAATATCTTTACCTGTTTCCATTCAGATACAAAGTCACCTCTAGATGGTACACTTTATGCTACTTTAAGGTAATATTTAAAGTAAGAGGGAAGTTGATGGGTAAGAATCTTATTTCCGCCCCTGGGGTCCCAGATCCATATATATATATATATATATATATATATATATATATCTTGATTCCCATAGGAGGACTAGACTACATATCAATTTTTTCCCTAAATGGAAACTAAAGAATACTTGTTTTAACTTCCAATTGCATGTACTTCTGTGGTTATCTTTTCTCTTGCATTGGGAATCAAAATAAATTTAGTTTGATTTTTTTTTTCTACACAATAGAAAAAAAAGAAGTGAAAACATAATGTAGTATAGGTGGCATGTGTGTGTGTGCACACTTGTCACTCTGTCTTTCTAAATATTATGTCAAGGGAAATATGACATTCTCTAAATGATGAATATGTCAAGGGAAATATGACATTCTCTAAATGATCTAACTTTTCCTATTATTGTCTTCTAACTAAAAATGTACTGCATTTCAGCTTTAAAAGTTGTCTTTCCTTATCCACACTCACAGAGAACACAGTTGAGATACCATGATCTAAACTTACAACCCACCCCTGCTATTTAAGGAATCCCCACACACATCTGTGCATTTAGCTTAAGAGTAACTGTGGGGGTTTTTTTTGGTTTTTTTTTTTTTGTTTTTTGTTTTTTTTTTTTTTTGGTGGTGGGGTGTGCTGTGTGGGTTTCCCAACTGGAGTACTAATTTGCAACACCTACAGCTTGCTCATCTCATTCTGATGCTAGGGTGGTTTCCTTCTGTGAGTAAATGTCAGGAGGTGCTCTAGGCAAAGCTATTGCCCTCACGGAGCCTCTGAATTTAGTTTGTTCCAGGAATAGACTCTCAATTTCTATATGCAAGTGAACATTTGGAGCAGGTATATTAGCTAAGTCAGCTTTAAGAGATTGAAATAAAGACTTGCTGCTAAAAGCTAAAGGACATGCTTTGCTGTACATTATAATGTTGCATCAAAGTCAATTATATGCAAGCATTTTCTGAGTACTGCTAAGTAATAGACATTTGCTATTTTGTATTTTATGAAGACTCAAGAAGTCTATAAACCAAGAATTAGGAGTAAGCAGAAAATACATAAATAAAAAGGGAGCACAAAAACTAGTAAAGGTAATAAAACAAGTCAAAAAATCATAATATTTAAAGATAAAAGGGTGGTGACATCAGCAAGTTGATGGAGTAGGGTGATTTCAGCTTTCATGCTCCCAGTGAATGACCGAACAATTAGACGGTTATCCACACATAAAAATGACCTTGGGAGAGCACGAGAGTTCAAATAATAACCTGCAGCAATGCAGTGGTGTACAAATCCAGAACCACCATGTAGAAAGGATTCATGGTGGTATTGGTAGAGATTAGGTATCTGAAGATGTCTAGGAACAAATAGGATGGAATCTGTTAATATCAGTCATGCAGAGATGCCGTTATGGTCCCCAGTGGTCCACTCTGCAGAGTCCTAGCAGACTTTGCTATGCGGAACTTCAATAGCCACGGTCACATCTATTGATTGTCCGGAATTTTCACAGAGGAATACCTGGTAACGTTTGACAGCACAGAATTCAGTGTCCAGCTTCATTCAGGACACCGGCTCTTGCAACTGAAGTAATGAACAGCCATTACTTCCACAGACCTCTGAGAACAGGTTAATGCTCTGCCCTTTTAAGAAGTCACTGTTTCCCGCCATGAACTACCCTCCCACTACCTCAATGACAACACAGCCTGGACTTCAGGCTACACCTGAGGTCTAGCGCCAGAACCACGTTCACTCTGCCTACACCTTTCTCCATAGCCTGGCTGTGCAATTGCTTCATGAGTGCACATACAGAGAACACTGAAATCAACATCACAGTGGCCTAGACCCTGTTTAATGTGCAACCTGGCCTCCACGCAGGAAAAAAAAAAAAAAAAAAAAAAAAAAAACCTCTTAGAAGGAATTTTATAGTGATAAACACATATTTTAAGAAAGAGGGAATTCTTAAATGAACAACCTAACGTTATACCTCAACTATACCTCATAGAACTATAAAAAAATAATCTGAGGGCCCTCCCTGGCGCAGCGGGTTAAAGCACTGCACTAAGAAGCTTAAGCCACTTCTGTATGTGTTCGATCCCCCCCTGCCCAGGAGGAGATCCACATGGGGAGGCAGACCTCTCCTGACCTGCCCACTGCTCCCCTCAGCAGTGTACTTCGTCAGTCTGCCTATTCTGCTCCTCGCTCTGTCTCTGGTGAATCCTCTCACCCTCCACATCTCTGGCCTGTACCCTAGTTCTGTATGAATAAATAAAAAAATCTTAAAAAAAAAATCTGGGACAAAAGTTAGCAGGATGAAAGAATAGAAAAGATAAGAACAGAAATAAATGAAATTGAGATTATAATAACAATTTAAAAGAATCAGTGTTTTTAAAATCTAAATAAAATTGATAAACTAGATGAAAAAGTGAGAGACATGTTGAATAAGTTTAGTGAGATATGAAAGATGAAAAATTACAACGCATACCCCAGGAATACAAAGGTTCATAAAAAAAAAAAACTATCAAATGTTTTGTGTCAACAAATGCCAGCTTTTTCCCTGGGGAGCCAGTATCAACTGGCAGAGTCAGTTAGTGGATGAGCTTTACTTCATTTCTTATCAT
The DNA here is from genome assembly GCF_000260355.1 of Condylura cristata. Classification (NCBI taxonomy): domain Eukaryota; kingdom Metazoa; phylum Chordata; class Mammalia; order Eulipotyphla; family Talpidae; genus Condylura; species Condylura cristata. Next base: position 25,410,862 of record NW_004567104.1, read on the forward strand.
AGAAAATTTAGAATAAAATCTTTAACATAATAGTTACCTCTCCTAACAGTGCTTCTTAAAAACAACAACAAAAACACAATCATGAGGAAGAGAACTTGAAATTAATTTTGAATATAATATTCTCAAAATGTAGCATTCCGATTTGCAGGACTGTTTGGAGAAATTGAAAAATATTGAAGATTACACCTTTACTGAGATTTAACTAAAGGAATTACCAAGAAAACACCAAAAATGAAAGATTCAGAACAGGAAAAAAAAAAAAAAAAAAGACTGTTCTACCATGCTTTTTCTGATACAGGTTGGATATGGATAATAGCTTGAAAAAGTTTTACCTACTGCCACCTGGTGGTGGATGCCTGAAGCATAAGGCCCCCTTAAAATTCTTGAGCGACTTTATTTCACAGTGCTGTGAACCTCATTTCATGTCTTAAACAAAAATTAATTCTAAAGTTGTATTGAAATTCTTTAGATTGGATACATATAGCCAAAGATCATACATCAAAGTTGTTCAATGTAGTAACAAAATGTATTTTGGCAAAAAGCAGTTTCAAAAACAATTTTCAGGAAATCTTGGGGAGAATACCAAGAAATTGGCGTTATGTGGGAAAGTCGCTGCAATGGTATTTATTCCTGTTATTCTTTAATATAAAATTGTATTCTTGAATCAAATTGAATATCTTATATGGATATTTTATCCAGTAAGCAACGAAGATACCATGCAAGTTTTGAAAAGGGAATGACATGAAAATGTTTGTTTTTAATTAATAAATCTGACTGTAGTGTAAAAAGTGAGGTAAAATGGGGAGTTGGGAAAGCAGAAGTTTAGATGATAGAAGGAATTTGTGATCAAAGGCTTATAGGAACAAGATTATAAGATAAAAACTTGAACCTGGGACAGCAGTAGTAAAGATGGATAGAGAACTGAGATTCCATGACAACTCTGAAAATAGAATTGACAGGGTTTTATCATTTAATCATGGCAATATTCTGTAATATGTAATATTTTCAATATATACATATATTGAATCATGATGTTTACCTGAAATTGATGTAATGTTATATGGCAATTATATTTCAACGAAAATGCCCAGTGGATTAAATATAGCATGATTTTGCCACTGACTTTATATAAAAAGTCAACATATTATATATACATCTCTTCTTGCATATTAAACAGAACTCTTCCAACAGCTATTACTAATGTGTTCTTTTTAATACCTGTGTAATACTTCATAGTATGGCTACACCACCAATAATTTATCCATTATTGCATTAAGGGACACTTCCTTTGGTTTCAATTTTGTCTCTTTTTTTTCTCATCTCTACAACCAATGCTATAATAAATATTCTTGAGCATAATCAAAATATTGGAAAGTAACATTTTTACATTTTTTTCACTCAAATAGGATAAAATATGTGCTATATACAGAATTATGTTTCTCTAAAATTCATACATTGATGCCTTAACTCCCGATGTAACTATATTTAGAAATAAAACCTTTAGGGAGATCAGTCAAACCAAATGAAAATATAAATTGGGGCCATAAACTCAGAGGACTGTTCTTATAAGAAGCAGGAAAGGGCTGCATAGATTTCTCTCCTGGATTCCATACTCACATGCATATAGAACAAAAGCCACAGTAAGAGAGTAGCATTCTACAACCCAGAAAGAGACCTCTTACCAGAAACCAAATACCCTGTCAGCTTAATCTGGTACTTCTGGCTTCCAGAAACGTGAGGAAATGTTTCTTTGTTTAAGCCACCCACTCTATGGCATTTTGTTATACCAGCGCTGTTACATATATGGGTACCTTATGTGTTTTAAATGTCTTGCCTGCTTATTTTCAAACTTCTAAACTATTTTTCCTATTATTTTTCATATGTTCTTTTTTAAGAAATGGATTCAGAACCCAGATTATCTACTATGGTGAACTTTCTAAACTTTCTTTGATACAGTTTTTTCAATCTAAAAGAATATAATAATATAATATTTATTTCTTCATAGAATTGTTGTGGAGATTAAATATATCAACATTAGATAGATTAGATAGATAGATAGATAGAAAGATAAACAGATAGAAAGATAGGAAGATAGTTAGATAGAAAGATAGATAGGAAGATAAATAGGTAGGAAGATAGCTAACCTGGTAAATAGATATGCATTCTTTACCGTTGTTATAAATTTCAAAATTATTCCTTCTGTTAATTAAAAAAAAACATTTTTCAACAAATTAAATTGAATCTTTCCATTGCTTTCTCTAACATATCTCTTTCCTGTCTTTTGTTCCAAATCATCTCTCTAATTTCTTATTATTAGGTCCCTTTCCCTGTGTAGATATGGATTCACAGCTCGTCCTTATTCTTCTTCATAAAGTGTAGTCAAACAGCCCATCTACTGAGAATCCCTAAAGATCAATTGACAATTGATTCAATTAGGTCTCTAGGCAACATATTTTAGGAAAAGAATGTTGAAAATACTGTTTTTGCATTTATTCTCAAAGAATAAAGATTTCTTCAAACAATCTTCTGCTTTGTTCTGGAATCCATGCAAAATTAAAATAGCATTCACACCATTGGCCTTTGCTTGCCTGTTATGTCATAAATTCCCTCTGGGCACATAAATCTGTATCAAGATCAGGCTGATATAAGACATAGATTTATATGTTTAGAAATAATGTCAAGAATGAAAAAATGCTTGGAGCGAATACCTAAAAAGATTGACTGTCAAAAAAAATTTTTTGAAAAGCAAGGGGGAGGAAAATGTGTGCAAGCTGAAATACCTAACAACAGTTTCTCACTACCACTAAGCTCTACATCATCTCATAGCCCATTGAAAAATGGGACATAATTTTCAGGCTCTTTTTCCACAACGGCCACTGGAGGGCATTGCCAAGCAATAGTGAGGGTATTTCGAGCAAATACTTAATTTGGGGAAAGCTAAGGACTAAAGGTAAGATGTGGTAATAGGACAAAGAGTACTAGGGAAAATGAACATATAACTAAATAACTCAAGGCAAGATTTTGTTAAATCAAGGTTGAAGATTACTAAACAGTTAGATTGTGGAAGGCATTTGTTATGGATTTTATTCTCTGCCAGCTCACAGTTAATTGTTGTAATTGACTTACAGCTTTATGACCCTGTGTGACTTATGTGTCATCAGATTGTTATCTAATAATTTGAGGATAATTTTTGAATTATAGAAATTCAAAACCTATTTTAATGATGAAGGGTGATTTCATGATTCAAAGATAGAATAATCGGGTCTCTTCACAATGAGAAAAGTTACTTTAGGAAGGCAAAATATTCCTTTAACATTTGAATACATTGGTTAATTTCTTACTACAATGATTAAAAGTGTGACACATTGCTAAGTTAGTTGAAACTTGACTCACATAGATAGCTGTCCAATTAGACCATTGGCAAATCATGAGTTAGAATCCCAGATCTCCAAGTATCATTTAACATGTTTCCTCAGATAACTGATGCTTTGTCTGAACATCTTAAAACTGTGCTTCTGTGATAGACTTTACTTGTCAAATTTCAGTTCCACCCTCTCATTTTGTGCATTGGTATGCCTAGGTTTCAAGTCTTGTGTAAAAGGCAGTTTTGAACTGATGTTAATGTGCCTGTGTGTGGAATGTCTATATAAGTATATAACTAGCTTTATGTTTTAATATCCTGTCAACTCAGTGGCTTTTATATCTGGTGTGGTTTCAAGGGAATTCATTCTCATTTGCCTGTGTTTCAATGGGCATTATAGAAGATATTTTCCAGTGCCTTTTAACACTATGCTCTCCTGGATTGCCTCTGACATCAAAGACCATCCACCTTCTGTGTCTTTATTAACCCTTCTTTCTGATGTCAGAAATAAGGACTTAGAAGTAAAAAATCACTGGATCATATTGTAGAATCATTTATGAAAACTACAATGTCCTTAATATCCTTACAGAAAATTTTGAGGATTCTGCATTCATAAAATTGAACATGCTGTTCTGAAAAGAAAAATTTGGTTTTTGTTTTTGCTATTCAAAAAATGTCTTGAAAAGAGTAACATGAGATGACACATGATTTGAAAGAATGCTCTGATTAACTTGCAAAAAATAGATCATAGGTAGTGACATATCAATGTAGACGAATGTGGCTCTACAGCAATTCTCATAGACACTTTAGAAGTTATGTCATAAATTAACTTACAAGATAAAGTCTGTCTAAAGCATACCAGTAGGGTCTTCCATGATTTAGCAATAAGATCATAGACTAGAGGCTTCCTAATACTTTTTCATTCTAAACCGCTGGTGTGTTGGCTTGTCTACATATGTTTTAATCATATGTGAAAATATGTAGGATGAGGAAATCATGTTGCCATGAATACATTGATTAGAAGGATATTAACTATATTTTCAACTTGACAAAAATAGGTATAAGTCAAGGCAGACTTTGTCTCCCTGGCTCCTTGTCCATGGTTGCAAGGCCACTTCAGTTGGCCCCACGTCTTCAATGCAGACACGGCAGTTTAACATTCCACTAGATCTTTACTCCAATCCACCTTTACTTTCATGACCGTATAGATGTCTGGCAAAGTAAAAACTTCGAGTACTCCCAATATTTTTAAATCAAGGTATCAAATATGCACATCAGAAAGTCAGATAGGCCCTCCCTGGTGGCGCAGCGGGTTAAAGCACAGCACTGAGAAGCTAAAGCCACTTCCACATGAGTTTGATTCCCACCTGCATGGCGTGGCAGACCTCTCCTGACCCGTCCGCTGCTCCGCTCAGCAGTGTACTTCGTAGATCTGCCTGTTCTGCTCCCCACTCAGTCTCTGATGAAGCCTCTCTAGCCCTTGAGCCTCTGGCCTGTACCCCAGTTCTGTATGCACAAATAAATATATAAATAAAAAGTCAGATAGCTAAGCTCCAAGATCTTAGTTTAGGAACCAGAATGAGCTAGGTATAATTAATGTCCTTAAAGAAAATTTTGAGGATTCTGCATTCATAAAATTGAACACGCTGTTTTGAAAAGAAAAATCAGACTTCAAAAATAAAAACACGATTGCAGAAACAAAAAATAGATGGGCTAAAATAGAAGAATGAATACAGCTGAATACTGAATTTCTAAGTTAGAAAGATAGTCACCAAAAGGATTATTTTTTGCAATTTCCTGAATCATTGAAAATTTTCAATAAACTAAAAATAATGAAAAAAAATATAGGCCAGATTTATTGATTTTTATAATAGTAAGGATTGAAGGCAAAAGGACACTCAAAGACAATCTCCTTGGAAAGTTACAAAGAATACTATTAAAAAACAGTGTAGTTAGAGAAGAATTTAAAACAATAATTAAAGGTAATTACATTTCACAACAGCTATCTGTTCCTCTCTGTGGGACCTGCTGATCTGGTTTTCACTGAAAAGTGAGATCATCATAAATATGTAGGAAAATATGTAAGATGAGGAAATCCTTTTGCTATGAATACATTGATTAGAAATAAGAATGATTAGATGTAAATTAACTATATTTTCAACTTAAGAAAAACAGTCACAAGTCATAAAGTTGCCAAGTAAGTCGTGTATGTGTTCTTAGGATCAGGGCTGATCAAGTCACACTAGGTTAATAAATATCACCTTACATCTTTCTCTTGTTGCAGAAAAACATTTTAAGTCATAAAAATTCTATTTTTGAGTATCATAGTTGAATCTGCTCAGAAGAAGTGTGTGCTAATGAAAACATAGGCCAAAATTTGATAAAGTAGAAATAGTCATCTCATCAACAAAAAATTGGAACAGGAAGAAAGTAGGTACCGAGGCCATATATAGTGGATTCATTTATGAAAGGCAAATATATTATGTGCTATCTGGCCAAAAGTGATCAATATTGAAAGGACAGCAAAAGGTGAATATAATGACAAGAAACCTCGTGTGTTTTCAGGTCTATCAAACTTAAGATCATCAACTATAAGACCCAAATGTAGCTTATTTTATAATGTCCACTACTAATATATTAGTAATATGTACTTTTGCATTGTTCTCATTGTTCACAAAGTACTGTCTTTGGACTAGAAATCAGTTCCTGTTAATAGCTGAGACAAATTTTTGTTCAAAGAAAAAACCAGAACTTTAGATGGCAAGAGAAATTTTTTTAAATTTTTTTTTCTAAAAACCAGAACTTTAGATGGTAAGAGAAATTTAGGAATTGAGAATTTTTCTGTTCTTCAAAACAATAAATAGTGACTGGAAGATTCCTGTAGAGGAAATTTATTTGTTGGATGGACTAAGGATGGTGGTGACCAGATGCTTCTTAATTCTCTTCCTACTCTGACATTTTAAAAATATGCTTGTGTACAACACTGCTCTCTAAGTTTGTATCAAAGGAATCATCTATTAATTAACTTTCAAATAACTCTGCTTAAGTACAGAAGAGAGTTTATCTTGTATTTTTTAGTGTAATCCTTTCAAGGATCCTACAGTTTTGCTGAAAAAGGGAAATAAAGTAAGACTTTACTCAAATGTGGTTATCCCAAGAGTTTTGTACTTTCTTGCAATAAATGTTTTTGCTCCATTTAAAGCTGCAGCTTCTCCTTAGAGGTTCAGTTCAGACTTTGATGATGAAGTCAACATATTTGTACATACTTTCCTCACTTCATCCCCAATGCTCATAAGGATATCAGAATACCATAATGTTGTTATGACTACAAGTCCAGACCCACAGATTGCATCAACATAGAGACTCTGCAGGCCATTTACTTTAATTGCTAACATTTACTGAACACTTCCTAAGTACCAGGCACGAGACTCAGTGCTTTACATGTGCAGAATCAAATGTTCTTCTAATGTTCTCTGATTTGGATGCTAGTTTTATTGGATATTAAGCAAGATGAAATTGAGGCTCAAAAAAGTTTAGTGTACTCACTCACAAAGCTATTGTGAAAGAGAGGTGACATTTAAACTCAGAAAACTTGGATTCCAATCATTTGTTCTTAATCTTAAAATATGCGTTTTTTTGGTAAATTTCTATATAAAATTATATGGTCCATGCTAAAAAATTTTCTTGCTTTTAAACAAAATTATTTAACAATATGCAGTGAGAATTTCACATTTGGAGTTAAGACTTTAGAGTTTTGGTCCGTTTAAGACTTTATTTCAAGTGAATCATTTAGTGAGTGTTCCTCATCTACAAAGAGTAACTCACTTAATGACCTTTATTTGTCCCTTTTCAAGCCTTTCATAAATCTCCTTCACATTTATGTTCTTATCTATGGTTGATAAAAATAGCAGTGACTCCCCTCCTCCCTCAAACCCACTCTCTTACATAAATGGTACCTTTAGAGAGCACTGTAGTCTCCAAAGCCAGAAAGTGGTCTTTCTGACATGCTGATCTATTCTATGCACACAAAAGCATTCTTTAACCTGTAAATTAATATGTCGATATTTAGTTCTATAATGAATGTGGTATGCAAAGATACAATGCAAATACTTTCAGAAGAAGATGATTGGAAACAAAGGATAATTTTGGAATTGATGTGCAGAAGTCAAACTAATTTATGTAAACACCACATGCATTCTTAATGTATTTTTGTTTAAGTCCTGGAACAAATGCTAAACCGGTGGAAGAATATGCTGCTTCTCTGTGCTTCAGTGAATTCCTTATTTTGTAACATGAAATGATAAATGTTTGAACAGCTGCAATTATAAAGTTAAGAAACTGTATCCCTCCCCCCCCCAACACACACACACTTTTTTTTTCCTCTATGGCTGTTGATTGGAACTATGCCACAGAACAGTAATCTATGAGTGACATAAATATATTTTCATTCATTTTGCTGAGTCCCTTGTATGGTATAACATGCTCTGTGGGAGGTTCCTCTTAAGAATGGAAAGAAAAGAAAAAAATGTGAACAAACCAGCTTTCTTGATTTATTGTCTTGGAATAGTTTCGGAGATATTGTTCTCCTTTTGGTACAAGCGAAATACTTTTGCAACAATTGAGGACTAATGGGAAAGAGCTGCAGGTGGGGGTTCCGTTGTGGCCTTGGCCGCTGAACAAATCTTTAGCCTTCATTTTATCTTTGTATACTTAAGAAACATGAAGAGAAGTATTTGTTATTTCTTATTTAATTTCTTTTTTAAGCACTTGTGCTCTAAATATATACTATTATGCAGTTGAGCCTGTGTGTCTACTTAATCCATATGCAGTCATTGTAAATCCTTTTATTAGTTATATATTTGAAATCCGAGAACTCAGTACTTTGTGGGTGTTCTGGGAAGTCACATGAAAACTTACACTATGGCTTAACTTCCCTGTGGTCTGCTAGAAATGGATGGATGGGTCTGAATGTGCTTCTGCTGTGAAGTAACATATGCATAGACCATGCACTGCCACAGATGGAATCTGAGAATCCTCAAAGATAAGACTTCAAGTGGGCCTTAGGCTTACCACATTTCATAAATCAGGGAAGCAGTCACTACAGGTATTATGTGAGTAGAGGATTTGTTATAAGAATTAAACTACACAAATATGCAAGAACTGAGGAAGCGATAGTATACAAGAAGACTGAAAGATTTGAGAAAAGGTCACTGACCTTTAAGATAAATGGTCTTAAGCACCTAAGTAAGTGGACAAACGAAACTTTCAGGGAAACCCAGGAAACAAACCTCTTTGTGTGGAAAGAAACTTTCAGGGAAACCCAGGAAACAAACCACAATGTGTGACTGTGGGAGAGAGTTCACTGGAAGTCTGCACCTGTGGGAAGGTACAGCTCCATGTAGCTCTTATCTCTGTGAACCTCCAGCAAAATTTTCACTGGTGGATGTGGGATGTGCAGCTGGCAGTTGGGGAAGTGAGCAATAGGAGAGTAAAAGAAAATGCAGATGACTGGAGGCTACTGGACTCCTGTACATCTATTTATCACCATGTGAGGATGAGACAAAAAGGAATGGCCACTTTTTTATTCTGGCAAATATTAAATTCCTCTTTGGCAAGTCTAACCTAGGATCACCCCAGAAAGGGATTCTGGGAAATGTAGTTCCTAATCTTATTCACCACCATCCAGCACAATGGCCAGTGTTCTGAGTTTACAGATAAGAGGACTGCATCTCTGAGGAAATTGAGCAAACAAAGTTTGATGAATTAAGAAGTGACAAATCCAGAACTAGACTTAAATCTATCGGTTATGGGAGCAGCTTTTTTATCCTATAAATCTTTTGTTCAGTTCACATCTGTATTATATGCTATGTGAATATAATTATTTGTGGACTAAATTTTTATATAGATAATTTACCACATATTTCCATTTGAGTTAATATAAAAGGTATACACAACGATTAATATAATTGAGGTGTTTTTGTTCTCAACATTTCAAGTTTGTTAGTTTGAATTTGATCCTTTTGGTAGGGAAAGGGTATTTGTACAAATATCCTACATAATTGAATCATTATTAGAAAGATTTTTCATTCAAATTATTTCAGAAAAAAAAATGAGACCAAGGAAAGCAAAGACAACAAAATTATAATAATTATGATTTATTAATAACTATATATCAGTTAATAAGCACTTTATTTCTCTTACCTAATTTTCTCAAGATGTTTCCTTTGCTTTTAAAGTTTCTTAGTTGTCTGTTGATGTTGTGTGTGCCTATGAGTTTATACGAATAGAAGTTGATTAGGAAGCACAAACATCTCTGTAACAAGAGTCACCTTGTCATAAGGAAGGGGATCTTCGTTATAAGTCATCATCTGGCTTTCACCCACCCTTTAAGGTTATCAGAGTTTTGACAGGGTGAAACTAAATGAGAACGGTAATAAATAAGCTTTGGGAAATATAGAAAGTTCCACAGTCAGACATTTGAAAACCAGAAAAAATGAGCCACATACTATATATGGTCAGATAAATGGAATGATTTGATTGTTTTTCTTGTGAATTCACTATGACCAAGTACTAGCCACCAGGACATTTCCTCAGTTGGGCAAATGTTTGCAATTAACAACAGTGCCCAGCATGAGAGTAAGCCTTCATCAGCACCGGAAATCTCACCAGGCCTTTACTGGTACCAGCCATTAGCAGGGAGGGCTGTTTCTAATAATTTTTTTTGTTCTCTGCATTTTTTTATAGCACTCTCTTTTTGTTTGAAGGCTGAAATATAGTTTTCTTATAATTCTTAAGCTGCGAACTACAATTTTTCCTAGAGTTACTTCTTTCTGCATAGACTCTATCCCCTTCAAGTTATTTTATTTTCTGTTAATTTTTTATCTCTTTTGTATTAAAGGTTTTCTTTGGTTATATGCCCATCCCTGAAATTTGTCTGCTGATATTTAAAAGTGGGGACCACAAAGTTGTATTGGATTCTCTAAATGTGTGCGGGGTACTTGTTACTTGTAATTTTACTTGTTTGAACTGTTTGCATAATATTAGCTATCTCTTTGTGCTGATCAGATTGAAGGAGATTACTCTTCCAATATTGTTACATCATGAAGTATTTTTTAAAGATTTATTTATTTATGCATACAGAACTGGGGTAGAGGCCAGAGGAGCAAGGGATACACCAGAGAGAGTGGGGAGCATAACAGGCCGACTGACCAAGTACACTGCTGAAGGGAGCAGCGGTGGGTCAGGAGAGGTTTGCCTCTCCATGTGGATCATCTCCCGGGTGGGAATCGAACTCATGCTAAAGTGGCTTTAGCTTTGTAGTATGGTGCTTTAACCCCCTGCACTACCAGGGAGGGCCATCAATATATATTTTTAAGTTTTTTTTTTTTTTTTTAAGGAGAGAGTTTGATGTGATCAAGGGTTTTTCTTTTTTTTTTTAACTGTGATATTTCCACTGCCTTATAAAGACTCACAGCAAACCAAGACAAGGACAAATGAATGGGAAGTGTTAAAGTTATCCTTGTGAAAGTGAAACCTAAGAAATTTTGTGAGTTGTCCATGTTCTCTTAATTGTTGAGTGATATGATTAGGATTGGAACACAAAACAAAGTGATTCCATAGGCTGTACTAAAAGTTTTGTGGCCTAGAGAACAGATGCAAGGCTGGAGTACAGCTTCTTGTAAGTTTATGAGAATGATATGTTTCTTATATATTGGCCTGAAGAAGTGAATACAAAAGTACTTTGAAGTTAGAAACAATATTACTTGATCACTTAACTATAACTGAAAATTTTTTCTTCTTCTTTTTTTTTTAATCAGGGAGAGCGCGAACGCACTACCTCAAATCATGCTGTCGAGTTTCCAATATTTGGGGAAATCAGAGAGGTCAGCACATCTGGAGTGCGATGGATAAGCCTCACCCTGGGAAAACCACCTTCAGGATCCTGGTATCTCCCCTGCCAGGTAAGTATTATAATTTTTTTATTCTTTTACCCAAAAACATGCATTCTAAATCTGTTAATTCTACCTTCAAGTTAAACCTCAAATATATGCTTTTTGCTTCAAGTCCACTGCCATCATTCTAGTCTCCACACAATCATTTATATTCTCCTAGCTTATCACAAAATCTTCCTATCTGATAACCTCACATCTATTCTTGTCTGCCTCTCACACATAATGTATGCAGAATCTAAAAAGAACTATTCTAAAAATCATACAATGCCCTTTCCCACTTAAAACATCTTAAAGCTTTTTCATAGCAACAAAAGTAAAATAAGAATCCTTTGCCAAGTCCAAACAGCCTGCAACAGCTGATTTCTACCAATTTTTCCAAACTTAGCTTTTACTTTCCTAATTATATTCTAGCCATAATGGCTGTATTTCAAATCCTTAAGCATACTGAGAGAGTTTCTGCTATAGAATGTAATTTATGCTATTCTGCCTAGAATGTTATTTCCACCACTAACTTGTATGACATAACCTACACAACCCTGTAAGTTAGCACCTTCATGATTCTTATAATCTTTCAGATTTCCTACATGTAATATCTAGATAACCAGAGAGATTGCCAAGAGAAGCTATAAAGTACTATTTATTGTTGCATATTATTTTACATTTACACTTATTCCAACCACAAATATCAGAAATTATTACTAAATAAAAATCTGTTTTTATAAATCCACACACTGGTATTTTTATTGTTTCTTTGCATATAATATCTGACAAATAAAAGTACTGTAAAAGCATGTTGGGTAAATTCAACAATTTGCTTCACATACAAAACATGTGAAGCAAGTAATATACAGTTCTAACATATTCAAAAAACAGTTTCATTGAGTTGTCAGTGGGCCTTAACTAGTTAACACAAGGAAAAGGACAAAGTATAGACCCTGACACACTTGAAGAACAGTAAGTCAACTGCCAAGAAAGAGAAAGATAAATAGTGAACAAAGATGCAACTTTTCAAATAATAAATACCTTCACTGGAATACTATTTTGATATATATATAAAGACTGATTGACAGCATAGATTAAAACAGTATTTAAAGCAATATCACATTATAACATTATATAAGTTTCAGGTACATTTCTTACATGTGTGGAGAATAGTCTTAGGTTGTTCATTTGTTCACTAGCTTTTACTATCTGAACACTGTGACATCTTAGTGCTTTTTTAAAGATTTATTTATGCATAAGAACTGGGGTACAGGTCAGAGATGCAGGAGCAGTGAGAGGATTCACCAGAGACTGAGAGAGAAGCAAAACAGACAGACTGATGAAGTGCACTGCTGAGGGGAGCAGTGGGCAAGACAGGAGAGATCTGCCATGCTATGTGGGTCACCTCCTTGGTGGGGATCAAGCTGGTGCTAAATCTGTAGCTAGCTTCATAGTGCTGTGCTTTATAACCTATTGTGCTACCAGGGAGGACCCTCTTAGTGCTTTTTATGTGTGTAGTGGCCACTAACAATAAATTTATAGTGTTCCTCTCAAGGTTTTATCTTTGTCTTTTGATCAGTAGGCACTTGAATCTTTCCTCAATTTTCTGAGGTCTTAGAATAAAGTGAAGTTGGAAATGAATCATAAAATGTAACTGGTTTTTATGCTTAGCAGTTGTAGATTTGGGTAGAGAGTGTTTTTAATATAGGAAACAGATGTACAAAGACTGGAGGTGAGGAACTGCCGAAAATATATTGGGAGGGATAAGTTTGGTTGAAGTGTGCAATGGATGGTTGGTGCTGAATTATAAGCACCATAAGGCTATATTGAACCCTTTTCCTAATGAGCAGTAGGGATACTTATTCATCAAGGGAGCAGAAGCACAGCTCACTAAATATGTATTTCTTTTGTTTGTTTTAAACAATAATAAGTGTATATATAAGCCTCTGCTTTAGTAGAAGCATTCTGATAGTAATGAAAGAATAGTTTGTGTGTGTGTGTGTGTGTGTGTGTACATATATGTATAAGTTGACAGAGAGCAATAGAATATGAGCCAATGGAACACTCTCTAAAAGAGATTCTTTCTTTTTTATAAAGATTTATTTTATTTGGGTATACATTACTTGGGTACAGTTTAGAGGCACAGGGGCAGTTAGGGGATTCACCAGAGACAGAGTGGGAAGCAGAATAGGTGGACTGACTGAAATATATTGCTGAGGGGAGTAGCAGGTGAGACAGGAGAGGCCTACTGTACCATGTGGGTCACCCACCCATGCTGGCTGGGATCCAGCTCGTACTGTAGGACTGAGCCTAGCTTCACAGTGCGGTGCTTTATCCTGTAGCACCATCGAGGGCCCTAAAAGAAATTGTTTCTATAGATCAAGGAAAACATATCTACCAATCAATGGATATATAACATAGGACAAGTTGTATCTCTCTAAACCTATTTTCTTTACCTCTGTTCTATAGAATTGTGAATGGCATTAATAAAAGACAGTGCAAATATAAGCACTGTGTCATGCATATAATCAATGTTCAGTGTTGATGAAGTCAATGAAGACACAATTTCATCAGCATGTCTCATAGAATATTTTAGTTTTTTCTTAATGAAACATTTTCATAGCTGCAATAGCCTATAAAAGATAAAGATGCACATCAGCAAGGTCTTTCCCAAGGTTATCTCTGGTTCTCCCTTAGTGAAGGGGGACTTACTAAAGGGGCCTGAGGGAAGGAGGTCATATCATCAACTAGAGTTTCAGTTATTTTCACTATACAAATAGAAAGACAAAAAACTCATGAAAGAACACTCCATTATGCTTGAGAAGCCAAGCATGAGCTCTGATATTTGCTCTCCTCCCACAATGAGTTAAGTGTGATGTTTCACTTGGACTATTTGTAGACACTTGGCCCTTATTTATTGTCTTGCATTTCTTTAACCCAATCTATGTATAAAATGGAATGGCAGAGCTAGTCTCCTTTATTTACTGCATTTTTCACCTTTAAATGACTGAGGTCCTTTTCTAGTATAGAAACAAGTAGAATTTCTGTCATAATTCAATGACTGGACAGGGAAAGAATTTCTGCAGTGGGCATGTCGATCAGAAGTTACTATGTTGCGTTTGGGGCTAGTTTTTTACTAGTTTCCAAAGACAATGATAATGCTGGATGGAGAATATACCATATATGCATATGGAATTGAAGGACAGTAGTTATGGTATTATCATTTATTCATTTTTTTAAAAAAACTAAGCAATTTAATTTAAACAATTACCTCAAATGGTCATATACTATATTGAAAGATAGGATATCAGGATAAATAATGCCATTTAATATATGAAATTTATTGACCAGCTTACATAAAATTGTAGGAATTCAATCAAGTTTATGCAAGAGTTCTTTCCCGGCCCTCCCAGGTGGCCAGTGGGTTAGGAAACAGCATTGCAAGCTGGCTGCCTCTGCTTTAGTGTGAGTTTGATCCCAGGTCCTAGAGATGATCCACATGGCACAGCAGAGCTCTCCTAAATCGCCCACTGCTCCCCTCAGAGGTATACTTGTCAATCTGCCTGTTCTGCTCCCCACTCTGTCTCTGGTAAGTCCTCTCACTGCCCCCGACCTCCAGCCTGGACCCCAGTTCTCTATGCATAAATAAATATTTTTAAAAATGGATTAGAAAATAAAACTTCATATAAAAAACAGAAATATGTTCTCTTATATAAAAAAAGTTATTTCCCTCAAATATTCTTACAGAGTGATCCCACAAATAGGCTTGCCCAATAGACTTAACTAAGTAACCCTGATACTTTTCAACTTATAGTTTATAGTTAATGCCTTTATAGCTATTTAATTTGATTTGATCTATGAAGATTTGATCATCTATAATAATGTCTTTTCATGTTTTGCTTCTTTTTGGTGACACTTATTTCTCATACTGTTGGAAAAATAAAACTGCTGTATTTTTTCTCTAAAGTATTCAGTATGATGGTTTCTCCTCAGCCCTCAATGGGTGAATACTATTTGAAATTTATCAGAGCATTTTACTGTCCATCCCTAACAATTCTTAGATGGAGAAATTAAGAGAGCAAGTGAACATTGACACTAAATTGTGTATTAAAATTCTCTGGTTGAATTTATCCAGTGTTTCCATATGAAGGTTTGATGTTGGGATGTAATTCTAAGAAAAGTCTTATAAATTTTGCTGCAAGGAAATATCAAATATATTATTACATTTAAGACTCCTATCTCCTGATTTCTAGATGGAGTGAAAGGGAATTTGAATCTAATTATGCTTTAGAAATGAACTGAAATTATAGTTCCAGCTAAATTAATGTGAAAAAAATTTGTTTTTATCCAATCATCAGATTATGTTATGAAGCTCAATGTTTGGTCACTTTCAATCTATTAACACCATGAAGACTACTTTTGGCATCTGTTAAACCACTACTAGTCAATATACTGTTATAAATTTACTATCTGGAAATATCTCAGTTAAGAGTTACATAGATATAAATGTCTAGTTAACCTGGGCACAAATGATTCACTGAAAATGTCAGCATTTTTCTCTTCATTTGGAGAAAACAGATTTTTTTAGGTCAAGAACTGCTGATTAAGTGTCAGTGGAACTGGATGAGGAACTGTTTTATGATAGCAGACACAACCTAATCTATATCCCCAATAGAATGTCTTAACAACTTTTTTGTTCAGTAAATCAGAGTAATTAATTCATTTGCATGAAGTTAAAAAGTAGAAGATCTGTATTTAGTATTCCATTAAGAATCTCTGAATGAATTACTCATTTGACCACATAAGAAGAAAGAAAGTCTATCCAAACTTCCTGAGACAGTATTTATATTTCTTTGTCTGATATAACTGTACAAAAATCATGCTGGAACTCTGGGATCAAATGTGCCCACTCCAGTGAAACAGCAAAAATTTCTCTCAGAACAAATTTGTTGTTTCCTTATTGCTCTGTTAACTATTGAAGGTACAAATATAATATCTGTAAATGAGATAGCCAAATTTGCAATGCATAATTCTTTTTTAAAAAAGATTTATTTATTTAAGCATACTGACTAGGGTACAGGCCAGAGAAGTAGGGGTGCTAAGAGGATTCACCAGAGACACAGTGGGGAGCAGAACAGGCAGATTGATGAAGTACAGTGTTGAGGGGAGCAGTGGGCAGGTCAGGAGAGGTCTGCCGTGCCATATGGGTCATCTCCCTAGCCAGTGATCAAACTTACATTGAATTGGCTGTGGCTAACTTGCAGTGCTGCTCCCTAACACGTTGTACCACCAGGAAGGGCCTGCAATATCTAATTCTTTCTGTAGAGCTGAATTTTAATATTCATGGTTTAAAGCAGGATATGTACCTTCTAGTATCTGGAAAAGACTTTGATCTTCACCTCACTATACTTTTTCTTTGCCTTCCATCCCATTTTGTTTTGCACAGGCCAAGTCTATTATGATCAACTGCTGGCTGGGGTCAGGCAGAGAAGGTAAATATTCATACAAAGACTACACATAGAAATATCTTTTACCAGGCCAGAAAAATCCTTTGAAAAGGAAATGGAGTTGCCCTATGGATTTATCCAAACAGCATTTCCTATAAACAAACTAGTTACATTTTTCTTCCTGCTGTGTTACTTCCTTCTTTGTTTCCATTATAACGAAATGGCTTCTTTGAACTTTCCTTAATGAATTTGCACCCAAAAGAGTCATTCATTCAGCAACAGAAGGGACACAGCTGAGGAGAATCTCAGCATTAATGCATTTTTTTTCTTGCCCAGGTGTATTATTAAAGAACAATTGATCTCCTGAATGACACTCTCAGCTTTTTGCCATTAGAGAGAATTACCAGAAGATGTTCCAACTACCACAACACAGATTGAGTTGCAGAATGAGGCTGATGACCTTTAGACAAACATGAGCTTATTGTCATGCATGTTATTTAATGGGACAATCAAATCCAGCAAGCAGCTAGTTACATTTGAAATATTATATTTTAATAAGATCAGCATTACATATAATAACTATAATAATATTAGATAAATGTGTAGACATATTTTGCACTGGAATTATTTTAGGTGCTTACCTATGTCCATTTCTTTTAACTAGAATGTCAAATTTATGTGTACAATATATCCATTGTGTAGATGAGGGATTGGGGATCAGGTAACCTAGTAATAATGACGAACATCTATCTAATACCTATTATTTGCCAAGCCATAGTTTTAAGAGCATAACCATATTAACTCATTTAAATGGCAATAAAATACAATGAGGACATATTATTACTAGCTCTAATTTTTAGGTAAAGAATTAGAAGTACAGAGAGACTAATTAATCTTACCATTGCAATAAACTATCTTTCCCTTACTACACAATTAATTATTCAGTGATTTGTAGCAAGTTAGTGGCAAGGATGGCACTGAGGATTCCTAAACCTGTCCTTAATAATATATTTTACTCTACTATCTCTCATTTATTAAGCAATAATTGGTGTGCTTAGTGCAAAGTCCTGTGTGCTTTGTTACATATGTAGCTGGGAGCAGAGTCTGAAGAAATAATCTTTGGCCTTAAAATTTTTATTTTCTTGGTAGTGACACTGCTTATTCTCTTCCTAAGAGATCTATCTTCCCAACTAACACCAGAATAATTTCTCCAATAATCATTCTGTGCCATCAAAGATCTCTCCCCTATGGCTCCTATAATTTTCACTATCAAATGGGTGTCTTGCATCTTCTATATTTGTCAGCTTATTGTAGTTAGTAAGAGGTAAACTAATGCTATAGATTCCCCTTTCATTCATAAAGGAGAAATAACTGATGGTTGGATAGTAAAGAGAACGCCCAAATGGGGTGTAATAATACCAGCTTTAAAGTATGTGGTTCCTAATTTACTAGGTGACAAAATAGTCATATAACATAAAGAGATTAATGACCATAAGCCCAGATTTTAATTCCAATATTTAATCATCCTCAAGTGTTTTTTGTAAGCCAAAAGTAGTATGCTGATGGAAATATAATTTCTTCCTGGAGACACAAAATAATATTAAAAGAAAGGCAGAGAGAGGAAAAAAGTTTTTTGAGAGAATAAAATACTGATTTTTAAAATAAATTTATGGCTAGTAAGGCCTTAAAGTGTTATGAGGAGTGAGACTGAACTAGGAGTCAGATATCTGAGTTCACCAATTCTAAATTCCATTCCTATAGATAAAACTTTGTTGTATATTGAGGATTTGTTTTTGTCAAAGAAAGAGACCTGTTTTCAGTTTTTTTCACCTTGATTAACAGCAACTGCATTTTTCCCTAAGTGGACTATCATCTATTATTGTGTCCTAGATTATTATATACTTGGTTCTATATAAGTATGTCACTTTATTTATCTTCATTTTAAACTATTTAAGGGTGAAGCCTAAGAATTCCACCTTTTCACAGTCTCTGCTCTTTGCCAAATTTGGGTGTTCTGTAATATTGATGGATTGAGATTAGGGCTTCATTAGAAAGGTATTCTTTTTAAATTAAGGTAGTTTAAACATGTCATAGAATTCAAGTTTATTATTTACTGATTGATAATAATGACTGCATTAAGCCAGAGACTTAATTTCATACAAATAGGAACAACTACTTATAGAAATATAACATGGTGACATATAATGACTGAAAAGGATGCCAACTAGCAGAAATTTATAGTTTGCAGGCTTACATGTAGTCTCTTCTCTTGAAGACAATCTTTTTGATCTTTGGAATAAATGATGCATTTATACTAGTGACCATAGGGTGAAGGATTAGTACATGGGGATGACTTTTCATAAAAGGACAAGATAGAAGCTTCCCCTTATAGATTTATCTGGCCAAAAGGAATTATAATTCCACTACTTTTTTCCTAACAGTGTTCATTTTCTCATTTAGTCTTGAACCAGACAGGGTTGTTTCTAATCTAACTCTTGGGGTATGGTAGCTATACATCAGTATAATATAGAGAATTCAGTGGTATACTGAATATACAGTGATAGTTGAAAATGCATTATACTAGTCTGAAAATCTGGTTAGAAATCCTGGCACTGTTGACAGCTATCTGTGTGACCTTGGATAAATAATATATGCACAACAGTTTCTTCCAACAGTAACATACTGTTATTCCTCAAGATAAGAGTCTTCGTTCTTGCTTCTACCTTTGGTCTCAAGCCTGCTATTTCTCTTTCGTCCTGGAACATTGCTATCTCATTGCTATCCTTACCCTAACATGAAAACTTCAGGTTTACAAAGAAAAAAAATCTAAGATTGAGATAGCCTTTTGTGTTGCAGGGAACTATATATCAAGAGACTTATACTGACCATGCAATGAATTGTCTTGGAAGCTTGGGCATGAGAAAGTTAACTAGGTCAAAATAGGTGGCTTTGTTTGATACTACTTACCTGTTGTACAATTTTATTTGTGTTAGAAATATTCATCCTAATAAAAGTAGTCAAGTCAGAAATCAAATGTGCTACTCTTACTTCGGCTTAATATTCTATTAGATTGGAAATAACTGAGGATGTCTTTGCAAATTTGTTCCCCATCTGCCTAACAGAAGTTTCATGAATGTTGAATGGACATTTGTTTAAAATATATACTGCACATTCCAAGATATTTTCAAATTCTGGGGTTGATATTGCAGATAGTGAATTAAACATTTGGGTGAGGAGGCCAGCAAATGGCAGAGACTGAGATGCTGAACTCATCTCTTGTACATATTAACAAGCAAATTATGGAAATAAAGATAATGGCTCTTGGAGAAGAGCTGATGACAATTGCATGCAAAAGAGACACTATCAAAAGAGGAGGGAAAACTGAAATTTAAATTATGTGTGGAGAATTAATGGTCAGTACAAATAGAAAGAGGGACTGGGAACGATGATACTGAGTCTCTCCATGTTCTTGCTGACTGAAGGACTCATGTTCATACCAGAGACTCAAGAACCCTGGGGCTACCCTGGAAGGGGGTGAACCCATAGTTGGACTCCAGGATGGAGGGTCTACCTCTAGATAACTATAGGAGTAGGGGAACAAAGACACATGATAAAACACTGAAGTGTTAGGTGGAAGCATTCAAATGCAGATACTCTTTTGGAGAGCAATGGTAGAGCTATAGAGTGAATGTACTTCTCCCCTAAGCAGGGAAGCTTAAGGATAAAGAACAATCTTAGGGATTGCCAGAGCGGGCCTATTGTCAGTATGGAGGTGATTATTGGCTTGAGTTTGGGGTTCTTTGATTTAAATATCTGGAATCCGAACACATGGGTAAGACTATGTTGGGTCATCTGTTCCTCTTCTCTACAGCTGGAGGTAATGTTATGCAAAATATTTTCCTCAACCCTACCTGGAACCAAAGCCAAGGGAACAACTTTATATTGTGAATCCTTCCATTAATCAGAATTTAATATACATGGGCCCTGGAAATAGAGCAAGCACCTAAAGAAAAAGTTCTGAGCTCAAAAGTCAAAGGCAACAAAATTTGCCTTTCGAGAATCCTAAACACAGCATTCTCCTGATGCTACAAATGAAAAAGGAATAAGAGAGGGCAACAGAGGAAAAGGTGCCTGTAAACCATAAGAAACAAACAGCCTTCACTTGCTTTTGATCAGAACCAGGACAGTAGCCAGGAAACTCAGTTCTTTTTGCTGCTGCCCACACCCACAGTCAACAAACTACTGGTTGCAGAACCTGCACACCAGAGCCAAACCACAGCTGAGAGACTGATGTTAGCATAAGATTATTTGAAATACCTTGATGGTGGAATTGGCCTAAGAAAGTGAGTCATTGTAGATCTTCTCAACTCCATACAGGCAGCTACAGCTGCAACTTAGGAGGCTGCACTATGGGTACTCACTAGCGGCACTGCCTAATGACCTGTTGCCTTTGCTCCTACTCATCACTCATCACTCATCTAGCCCTCGCACATACTAGAGCCAGAGGTATTAAAAGGTGCAAAGGACCCTCCCTGGTGGCACAATGGGTTGGGATGAGCACTGCAAGCTAGCCACAGCCTCTTTAGTGCGAGTTCCCTCTCTGCCCCGGAGTTTATCCACATGGTGCTGCAGACCTCTCCTGTCTCAACTGCTGCTCCCCTCAGCAGTGTACTTCAGTGATCTTCTTGCTCTGCTCCTCACTCTGTCTCTGGCAAAGCTCTAGCCACCCCTGAACCTCTGGCTTGTACCCCAGTTCTGTATGAATAAATAAATAAATCTTTTTTAAAAACAAATAAAGCAGGCGTAGAGTCTTCAGTTTATGAAGCAGTAGGCACCAACAGACCCCAATAAGCAACCTAGGATTTTATCCTGTGACATGTAAATGTAATAGGAAGTTTATCAAGAAAAGGAAAGGTTTTTTTATATTAACTCATTAAAAATGAAGAGGAGGAATATATTACAAATGACGGCTAAAAGAGAAAAGACTGAATTCAGCAAAACTGTAATTTTCTGAGTGAGGAGTTCAAAGTAATAGTTATTATTATACTTGTCAAAATAAGGGGAGGGATAAACAAAAGCAAGAATGCAATGAGGGTAGAGAAAGCAAGAGAATGTTTCAAACAGAATCAATGAATTTAAGTAACACCATAATTGAACTAAAAAAAAAAAAAAGATAGAGTAGTTACATACCAGACAAACATAGTTGATAGAATCACTAAGTTTGAATTCACAGTGGTGAAAAACCCAATTACAGATCAGCAAAGAGAAAAAGGATTTAACAAGTTGAAAACATTATAACATCTCCTGGGGAAAAGGAATCATTTCCTACATCATGGAGTTCCCAAAAGGAGATGAAATAGAAAAGGCTATAGAAAATTTATTCAAATAAAATATGAAAATAAGCTATAGAAAATTTACTTAAATAAGATCTGAAAATCCTTATCTTGGATAAGGAATCAGATAGCTTTATACAAGAGGTACAAAGAGTCCCAAACAAAATAAATCCAAATGGACATAACCCAACACATACTGAAATCATACCACTAAAAGTAGAGCCCAGGAAAGGATACAAAGAGCAAACAAAAATCATGCACCATGACCAACAGGATTTTATTCCAGGGGTGCAAAAAATAGCTTAACATTCAATGTATTACTGTAATAAATGTAATAAATTATATCAACTAATTAAAGGATAAAAATCATATGATAATATGAATAAATGCAGAATTATAACTTGACAAAATACAGCACCTATTTGTGATTTAAAAAATCTTATCTAGCTGGGAATAGAAGGAAACTACTTCAAATAATGGTTATATATCACAAACTTAGTCAATATTATACTGAGTTATAAAAAGGAAAAAAAAATGAAACTTTCCCTTTAAGATCAGGAACAAGACAAAGATGCATTTCTGTTTAATTTAGTATTAGAGGTTTTAGGTAGGGCTATCAGGCAACACCAAGAGGTAAAATAAGTCAGTAAAATCCAAAACAAACTGCAAACCAAACACTAATAAAATATTTGTGAAACTTCTCTGAATTTTTCCTCTAAAGTTAGTTGGGTTTTGCTCTCCATCGTGAAACTACATACGATTCAAAAGTCTATAAATTTCATTTATTTATATCTTGCCACCAAGGCTAATCTTTCAGTCCTGTGAAGTAAGATCGTTATAACCCCATGAATTTTCTTCTAAAATACGGAAAATTTCAGAAGAAACCAATACATTAACAAATAATCTTGGAATTTTGAGTTACCAGTAACTCATACTTTATTATCTATTCAATCACTTCCTAAGTTTCAAACAAAAAGGGCAAATATTTCTACCAAGTAATATTCAAATAAAAGATTTAGCCTCTCTGATATTTTATGCAGCTAAATGTTTTGCTAGATCTTTTAAATCTGTCAGAGTTACTTGCTGTAGATGTAGGTATGGTTTCAATGATTTCTACTTTGGTTGATGAACAGATTTGCTTGCTGTCTTGAAGGGACGAGAGAGCCATATATTTTAGAATTCAACACTGAAACCCCGTGGATACTTACTAAAAATAATAACTCTTCTAGAAAACACCTTGATCTCTATTTTTCAGCACATGAATAGTATCTATTCATAGTCATTTATAACACATAGTTACTTATTCAAACAAAGTGATGTCAAAGATATGACATAAGATTTCTGTTACTCTAGGCTAAGTGCTATTCTTTTTTATTTTAGTCTATATTGTTGCAATCGGTTTTTAATATTATGATGATAACATTTTGCCACCTGATTTTGTCACTGATAGTGTACTTTCACTATTTATAGATCTGTAATAGTTCCTTGAAACTGAAGTGTATAAAATGTTCATTGGTGCTTAATAAACGTTAAAGTTCACAAGGGAAGACTGATCCAAGTTCAACTTTTTGACAGGGATAGGTAGATGCTGTTACTGGCACAGTTCTTACTCTCTTTGCCACAAAAGATTATCTTCTTAAATTCTCTGTGATACATTTTGAATATGCACATACTCTGTTTGGTCTCCCCAAAAGATTCATATGTGTTTTTCTTACTATATCGATCAGTGTTACCCTCGCTTAAGGAACCAGGTTCAATCAAAGCCCTGTGGATCTTCAGAAATCTGTTAGCATTACTTAAAAAATGTAGATTACTTTAAGTTATGAGTAGTGAAGACATTAGAGACTAAGAGAAATTCATCATTATTGTCTCAGCCCTTTGCCCTTTTTCTAATGGAAGAAGAAATCATTGCTCTATTTTTATAACCTAGAGTAATGTAATTTGTAGGTTTATAAGCAAACATGTCCTCCCTATCCTCAAAATTCACCTTTTTGCTCAGTAAATTTAAAAGATGTCATCCAGTCTTTGTTATTTAAAATCACTCCTTCCTCTCTCATGTCCCAGTTTCTTTAACATACAATACAAATCACTGGTTTACTCCATTTTACTTTAGAATGCACAGTTTTGTAAATTATCCATCTATGCACTATTAAATTGTGTCTTTTATTCAAACTCATCTCTCTGATCTTAAATTGTTCATCCAGCCTTCCACTAGACTTAAGCAGGAGGTCTTTGGGACCTGGTGAGAAGTGATATTATAGTCATAGCAGGGATTTGT
This sequence comes from Condylura cristata, assembly GCF_000260355.1. Classification (NCBI taxonomy): domain Eukaryota; kingdom Metazoa; phylum Chordata; class Mammalia; order Eulipotyphla; family Talpidae; genus Condylura; species Condylura cristata. The sequence goes on from NW_004567104.1 coordinate 25,435,215, forward strand.
GGCAAAACCAGAATTGACATCCAGGTCTCCCAATTCTATCCAGTCCACAACACCATGCTGCTTTCTGTGTTATTTTGCAAAAACTCACTTATGATAAGGACTCTGAAATTTTCCTTTATTCAACACAAAATGGTGTTAGACAATCATGTTTCAACTTTCCATTCTATTGACCTTTCACATTTATGCTAAATTATTTCCTGGAAATGAATCCTAAAACATCAAGTATATTTTTTCCAAAATTCATCAATTTGTTCTACCTTCGGAATACATCATGACTTACAGGTGTAACAGTCCCTGGGGGAATTGCTAACCGTCTCAGACATTTTAGAGCTGTTCTGGGTCAAATTACCATTTAGAAAGAGGACATTTAAATTAGAGGTGAATAAAAGAGTTGAAAATCAACAGATTTACTCCCTAAAGGAAGTGGAAATGTCTCAATTATGTGCAGTACCAGGTCAGGCTTCTCTGGAGATTTTATGATATATGCTTCCAGTGTCTGAAAACCCAAGCCTTTGTGGATGACCTAATTTAGTTATAAAAATAATTGTTCTGAAGGGCAATATTCACTTTACAGTAGACTAAAGCATATGCCTTTTAAAATTCATTAGTGCATTTGATTCACTTAGAAAGCAAATTACTTATCTATTATCAGCTTGATTCTTCTTCCTCTTTTTTGACTGGTGCCAAACCCATTCACCTTCTGAGCTCACAAAATCCTTCCCATTTCAAAGTGCTCCTTTTCACTCTGGAAGCTTTATGGAACTTAATTCCTTTCTTGTAACTCTTAGATTGTGCTTTGAGTGATAATGAATTATATTTCTTTCCTTTCTTCTCCATTACTTTGTCAGCAATGCTATGGAAGAAATTACATTAATTCTTTTTCCCTGAAGCCATAGTCCCTGGAGTATAATAGGAGTTCAACAGATGCCTGAATCGTACTGAACAAAACCATGCATGTTTTGTTCTACTAACTGCACAACACAGTGGTTGATAGTAATCATAAAAGTATTTTCCTAAAATCTTTCCCAAGAAATTGAAAATTGTTCTATATGTGTTCCAAGAAACAGAAGTTAGCATTTTCGAGTTGAAGACTAGAACATCTGATGATTTGTATGTGGAAAAAAGCAAATTTCATAAACCATTTTAACCACCCTTCTGAAACACAAACAGGAGTGGGATGTTAGGTATTTACATTGGACTTAACATATATTTTTTTAAATGAGAAACTAATATTAGCTCCATTTCCAAAAAGTGATAATTTACCAGCAAACGGTCATGTTTATCTGGATGGAAATATGCTTGGCTGTGGTTAGAAGAAGGATCAAAATAGAAAAGTGAACAAATTACCCTTAGTGTCAACCACAACCTATTTATTTGACTTAATCAATCTCATAGCACTCTCAACTTCCTTAACAAATAAAGGCACAAAAGCTGAGTTAGGCTAATCATCCTTCTTGGGTTTTGTCTTGGAGGATTTATTCTGCTCACCAGCAGAAGAATGTGAAGTTGGCTTTTCCTACTTGTATTAAAGTGTTTAACAATGTGAATCAAATCCAAAACATCAGCTGAAACCATTAGCTTTAAAATGAACCCTGAAGGAATTTAAATACTGTGTCCTCAAAGGATAGACTACATTACAGGTGCAATTTTACTTCTGCCAACAAAATGCCTACTGAGATGAAGCAATGCAGTCATGGGAATGATGATCTAGCATTTTTTTTTTTTCAAGATCACAAATTGGGTGTGTGTAATTAGAACAACAGGATGAAAAATAAATGAACTATAATTCTGCATTACCAAAACCTTACCATGGGGAGAAATTATTCAACATGTCATCAGATAACTTCTGTTTCACAAATATTCAAAATTATTTCAGCCTCCTCTTGCACAACTGCATAGGCAGGGAACTACTGCTTATTTTATAGGGTAGTCTATTGTGTCTTTAAGTGAATTTATTGTAATACTTTGTTCATATCTATTACCTTGAGACATTTCCATGGTACAGCTGTATCTCACATGACCATAAATATTTCTATTTTGTGCACATGAAATTTTTTTTATAACAGTTTATTTTACATTTTTACATTTTTTTTCCATCTCAATTGTAGTCCCGCGGGTTTCCCATCACAAAATCACCCGTGTGCCATCACCATAATCCCGTGCACTTCCTCCCCACCCCACCCCACCCCCGTTTTTGATCCCATTCCTCACTCCACCCCCACAAAATGTCTGTAGTATATGGCTGTTCATTATTCTTGTTATTTTCTCGCCTGGTCCATTATACTCCTGCTATGAGTGAAACCATCCCGTATTTTTCTTTCTCTTTCTGGCTTATCTCGCTAAGCATGATCTTTTCCAGCTCCATCCAAGTTGCTGCAAAAGATAGCTCATGAAAATTTTTTAATAAAAGAAGCATAATTTTTCATCAGCCCAGTCTAAATTCTTTTACTTTTTATTTGTTTCTCTATGTGAAGCAAGGGCCCACTCTGTTATTGTGTCTCCCCTTCTTCACATACAAAGACTAACATATGTCTTTATTTTTAAAGCTCAGACTTATACATACAGCACATTTTTTACAGTTTATTTCTTAGTTTGCCTTATTAATGGTTCTTTCTTATAAAATATTTTGTTAAGTAATGTGGATTGCATTCACAAGGAGAATATCACAAAATGCTTAGTGTTTAATCCAGAAAAATGCATAATTTATATAAATTTTAACAATTTATTGAAGGTATAAAAATAACAAAAATCCTAATTGTTAGTAAGATTCTAATTTATTATAATGGTTATACATTTCCAAAATTAATTTGTAGAATTAATATAATTTCACTACGAATGCTTCATGATCTTTCTTGGAACTCTACAATGAGATAATAAACATCTGAAACATAACTAAATAAGAATATCAGTGGGTATTAAAAAAGGGAAAATGTACTAAACATCAGCAAGTTGTGTCACCAATGATAACTGACTGGATAAAGTTGACAAAACATGGACAAACCAAAAAAGAAAAAAGTAAGTAACTGAAAAATATAAGATTGGATAAAAGGCTATTCAAAATAGAAAAGTCAATAAGTAGAATGTACATATTTGAAAAGAAACTTACATTCTAATAGAGAATTCACTTAATATTTAAAAATTTAGAAAACATTTAGAAATTTAGAAAAAACAAATTCTTAAGCTATATCAAAATTATGTAAGATTAGAAATTTGGTCATTACTAAGTACAAATAACATAGAGCATTAATATGGTGGACAAGCATCTTATTAAAACTTATAAGATGATCAGGTTAGCCAAAAACTATTGTTGGGCTATCAGGAGAAATAACACAGTTCAGATTCCAAAGAATAATGTATTGCTGTCTGTCACATGTAAAACTATTTTTTTTTTTTTTAACTGATAAGGAAAGAGGAAAATACATAGTCCAGGGACTGTCTTGGCCTGTTCCAATAAGAATCCACAATTAGTACAACAGCAGTGGATCTGACATTTGCTGGGTGATCCCATTTCTCTGTTATCTCTTCTGATTCATCTCAGTTTGCAGACATTGTACAGCAGAACTAAATGCTAAGGGCCACCCTGGCATACTTTACATCTTTGATAACAAAAATCTTTGCAAGTATCTATGGTAAGTAATACTGCAATTGACTTACTATCTTGGTGGCATGAGGGGATAGTTTCAAGAATTTTCCAATAATATCATTGTCAAAGTAATTAATATGGGGTTTCTGTGCATCTCAAGTATGCACAGGGAAAGGAACAAAGGGTGTGTTCAAAGCCCAGTTGTAGACTCAGTGAGATATTTTTTGGACAATAATTCCATTTATCACTCAATTTTCTTAAATTCTCCGCCTAATGAGGCAAGCACAATACATTTCAGAGCCCATGCTTTAGACCCAATATCACATATTATAACTGTTCTAAAAAAAAGATCTGGGTATATGTTGTTTTTTTTCTCTAGTTAACTGTTCTTATCACTTTTATCATATTAATGATTGTGGGTTTCTTTGGGAAGTGTTTATTTTCGAGACTAGGTAGCATTATAGGGTCCTTTCTACCAAATGGTTAGCCTACTGTTCAAGTGGTAACTTAAGGCTTAAAAATTGTCTCTAAAAAGAAACTGGGTAAGGGCTTGTTATTTTCCTTTGCATTTGCCAATCTCAGCTAATGTTTTAGACATTTGTTTGCTACACCAAATTTGTAGCTATACCCAAGTTGCCTCTGATGGTTATGTACCAACATCTGATTTTTCCGATTCCCAACTGTAGTCATCCCCATTAAAACTAAGGAACCAAGCTTCGTGTATCATCCCCTACATCAGTCTGGTTGAGAGATGACAGTCACTGTTGATATTCTCAATAATACCAATACTCCTCTCAATACACTGTCCTTATTAAGGAGAAGAAGAAGAAAAGGTGTGCTCCAGGCCTTTTCTGATAACACAGGCAAGGTAATTTATTCTCTGGTCCTGAAAATTTAAATTCACTCTAACTTGCCCAGCTCCCAGTGCCTTTTTACTGCTTTCATAACATTTTAATATGAGTTATATATCTCCACTTCATTCTTGGTATAACATACTTATTGACTCCAGAATCTGAGGAAGCATTCTAGCACTGTTTTAAAACTATCTTCAGATGTCCTAGTTAGAATGTTAAATCTTGAGTCACAGGGGATTTCTTCCAAATTAATTCTGCCTTATATTCATCATGTCTATATTGCTCAGTGTACTAGGGTGATTCCCCTATTTGTTTCGTGACTCCCTCTTAAACAGTTAGCAAGAACTTGAAATGCTCTGTAATAAAACTACCTGTGGTCTGAGCAGGAACCGTGTTTTCTGCTCATCCAATGCTGAAACTTGATCCTACTTATTAATCTATAGACAATCCGGAAACACAGGACAAAACTTAGGGATTAAAAATATTATCTTGCAAGACTTCCCTCTTAGTTAAGATGTTTGTGTAGGTTTCAGGAAAAGGAGATACATTTCTAGCAAGAAGAATGGAGTAACATCTTATTGGTAAGACTCAGTGAAGTCTGAGATCTCATGGCTATTACACATATGTACAGAAATATATCTATTCCCAACCACATAGTCCAACTCCTTCCTTATCATGGTCCTGACATAAATAGAAGAAACTTGTTACAGTTCTAATCTCCTTTGAAATTCAGTTACCTTAGTTAAATTCTAAGATAACTTTAGTCTTTAATTTTGAAAAAAATGTGAGCATCTTTATTATTTTTAAATCTGGAATTTGAGAATTTAGGTTTTTTTTATGATATTTTTATTAAGGTAACATTGGTTTACAGCTATAAGCCAACAAGAAAATGGGACTCTAGGGAAAATAGGAACAGCCATGTTTATATCAGACAAAATTTCCAGGTGAAAAATGTACAAGAAACAGGGAAGTTCACTATACAATGGTTAAGGGGAATGATGCATCAAGAAGACATAATTAGGCCCTCCCTGGTGGCGCAGTGGGTTAAAGCACAGCACTGAGAAGCTAAAGCCACTTCCGCATGAGTTCGATTCCCGCCTGCCCTGGAGGAGATCCACATGGCGTGGCAGACCTCTCCTGACCCGCCCGCCACTCCCCTCAGGAGTGTATTTCGTAGATCTGCCTGTTCTGCTCCCCATTCTGTCTCTGGTGAAGCCTTTCATCGCCCCTGAGCCTCTGACCTGTACCCCAGTTCTGTATGAACAAATAAATAAATCTTTAAAAAAAAGACATAATTATTGATTTATATACATCAAATGCAGGAGCACCAAAATACATTAAGCAAGTATTATCAATTCAAAACTCAAACAATGGGAAAAATAAACTGATTGTAGAAGACCTCAACACCCCCACTCTTACCAACTGACTAACCAACTGGATGGAAAAAAGCAGAGATATAGTAGCCTTAAAAAGAAAATTAGACCTCATGAACTTCATAGGTGTGGGCAGGGCACTGCACCCCAAAAATCATAATGCACATTTTTCTCAAGCACACACAGGACATTCTCCAGAATAACCACAATTTGGGATATAAAACAGGTATCAATAAATTCAAAAAGATTGAAATCATACCCAACATCTTTTGAGACAATAAAAGTTTCAAGCTAGAAATCAACTGTCAAAAACAAGCAGGAAAATATGCTGAACTACACACTACTTAAAGACCACTGGGCTAAGAGGAAATCAGAGAAGAAATTGAAAATTACTTCAAGACAAATGAAAATGAGTACACAACTATTGAAAAATTATGGACACAGTAAAAGCAATAGTAAGAGGGAAATGTATAGCAATACAGGCCCAAATGAAGCAACAAGTACAAATAATCTTCTCTCTCAACTTGAGAAATTTAAAAACAAGAACAAATGAATCCAAAAGCTGATAGAAAAATTTAAAATCAAAGCAAAATGAAGACAATAGAAATAAATCAAAAGCAGAAGATAAATACTGGATGGCCTCCTAATATGTGGAATATAAAGTAAGTAAACAAATAGATAAAGACAAGCTTACAAAGTGCCCCTGGAGAACTGACGGCAGATCTGAAGCACTAATGGAAGGAGAGGCTGAGGAGGGCCAAGAACAAAGAGGGAAAGAAAATGACAGTCTGTGGTAGAGTAATATGTTGAGTTGGTGGTGGGTACACAGGAGGAGTAATACCTAATGGGGGTCCCCCAATATTACCACACTAAAAAAATTAAACAAATAGCTAAAATTAAATTAAAAATTAATTTAAAATAATTTAATTAAAAATAAATAAGCTGAATTGCAGAAAAGAGTTTTATATATAAAAGAATTTTACAGCGTGATTTAAAATAGAGTAGAGCTGAAAATGTTATGTCGATTATGTTATAGCATATGGCAGAATTCTATGCAGTCATTAAGAATTATCCTTATGGAGACTGGTATGAAAACATGCAAAATGCTATAAGGTTAAGCACAAAGGCAAAATAAGACAATGTATCAATGCAATTAAATGAAAGGCATAGAAAAAATTAATGAGATGGTATGTAATTGTTCACAACGCTGCCTTATGAATGGGGAAATTGAAAGGTGATTTTTTTTTCCTTTGTGTTTTGCATCTTGAAGATTCTATAAAATGTACATTACTCATTTATACTATCAGGGAAAAATTTATGGTATAACGGAAGAAATCAGACCTAAATAGATTACTGTTAATGCTCATTAAGTGTTCATTAAAGAAGAATTTATTTTAAAAATAAAAGAAAAAGAAATCTGCTCAATAAATACCACCCTACCTATTCATATAAAGAATATGTCACAGTATGCCATCTTTTATCCCTGCAAATCTTACAGGTGCAGACAATTTCCCAACATTTTCTTTAGGGTGATGACTTAAAATATGCAAGGTTGTGTCATTCTGGTTCTTGCTGGCCAGCTGCATCATGCCAACTATGTGTACTTGCTTATGCACTATTTGCAGAGGCTTGTGCCTACTGTATGCAAGTGGCATCTGCTGGGCACCAGGCACACAGGGTGCTCAGTGTTGGGGTTGTACGTGGACTAATTTGGAGAGTCCTCAGAAATTCTGAAATTCCTGGACAGGATTTGGTTGACAGCAGTGTGTAAAACTGTTGTTAAGTTTCGCCTCCAGGCTGCTGTGCTTCACTGCTTTTCCTCCCGGGTCCTAGCTACCCCCAGGTTATTGAGCTGTGCTGTTCCTCTAAGTGATCTGGGTGGGGCAGTATCCTTAATGGCTCAGGAAGTTTAACAATCACTATATTCTCAGTCTCCCATCATCAAAGAAATCAGACTGCTGCTTTGAGGGA
>NW_004567104.1:25443380-25453874 GCF_000260355.1 Condylura cristata
ACATAATTCCTTCTTAGAAAGTAAGGAAAATAGGGCCCTCCCTGGTGGCACAATAGGTTAAAGGGCAGCACTATGAAGTCCTCTGCAGCCACTTCAGCTAGAGTTCGATCCCGGGCCAGGGAAGTGACCCACATGGCCAGGCAGACCTCTCCTGTCTCACCCACTGCTGCCCTCAGTAGTGTACTTCATCAGTCTGCCTGTTCTGCTCCCCACTCTGTCTCTGGTGAATCCTCTCACTACCCCTGCACCTCTGACTATAGCCCAGTCCTGTATGCATAAATAAATAATTCTTTTTTAAAAAAAAAAGTAGGAAAAATGTTTAATTTCTTTCATTACCAATTTTCAGAATTGTGTATATATGTACTGTATATATACTTTTATATATGTTTGCTTTCAATTACTTCTCATCTATCTCAGTTTTACTTATTCAATATTTTGAAATAATGGCCATTACTCTTTTTTAAGTCTAAAATGATCCCAAATTTGGTGAAATTCTTTCAACCTTGTACTTCTTGTACTTGTAATTTATCTGTATTAATCTTTGAGAGCTTTTTTTTTTTTTTTGCACAATAAGCTATTGCAGGCTCACCTGTTGTTTTCCCTGACTCATAACTTTCATAAATCTGATTTATTTTACTGACAAAAAATTTATATAGATCTAAATATGTGTGCTAGGAATACTGATCACTCTATCTTGACAAACTAAGTATTTGCTTTCACTTGCATTCCCCAGGAAAGAAGGCAAACCCTAAGACAAGGTTTTGATTATAGGTATTTTCTTTGGAAGTTGATCCCAAGAGGCACAAATCAGGAAGATGCAAAATGAGTCAGAGAAGTGAGAAAAAGGCAATAAAGCATATATTTATGAACAAATTACTATTGTGAGCACATGGGAACCTCCTGCTGGAATGTTGAGCCTCTAGCTCTCATCCCACATTGTTTGAGAACTCTTCCTATATTATTAACTTCAGTACCTCTATCAGTTGGATAGGCATTTTAGTAGAATTGAATTGATGAGTGCTCTGAAGCTGTTGATTCCACCTTCAGGTGTGGTTGGTCCTGAAACTTTAAGCACCCTTTTTGTGACTTATGTAGTAAACCTCCATTACCTGAGAATGCAGGATTTACTTTAAGGCTATTGAAAACATTCTAAAATAAGTGGCAATGGTTGCCACTATTCAACTCTGTGAATATACTAAAGCTACTGAACTGTATACTTCTAAAAAGATGAAATTGTGGCATGCAAATTATATTTTAATAAACTTGTTATTTTTAAAAAAGATAAACATTTATGGATATGTGTTTAGAAAGCCACATGGATTACTTATCCTTAACCAGTTAGTTAGATAACTAATTTGTTTATTTCAATATTTGATTCTCTCAAACTTGCTATTTTTTGGTTTGAATATTTTTTAATGTAAAAGTTCATAGGGCTCAAGTCCAATCTATGTTAAAAGCTATTAGAATATTTACTTCTATCGCTCTTCATTCTACTTGTTCTTTTGTGTAGCCATTTCATTAGTATCTGACTTATTCTACAGTATTTTTGCAAAAATAAGCATAATTACAGTATTTTTGCAAAAGTAAGCATAAAGACTCCTTTTTATATCCTTTATACTACTCCTTTCTAGCCAACAGGTAATGTTCTTTATTCTTATTCTGTACCTTGCTTTTTTCACTCAATATGTTTTGGAGATCATATCCTAATGTATATAGAGTTCAATCTTAATTTTTTTACTGAGTTAAAATATACATAAAATTTCCATTTAAACCATTTCAAAGTTTATAATTCACTGGTAATAAGTAAACTGACATTACTGCTTATCCATCTCAGTCTTCTTAATCTTCCCCAGTTGAAAATCTGTACCCATTAAATACTAGTTCCCCATTATCCACTACCCCCCAGTTGCTGGAAACTGTCTTGTAGTTTCTGTTTTTATGAAGTTGATTATTTTAGTTACTTAGTATAAATGGAATTATACAGTATTTGGCCCTTCCCAACTGGCTTATTTCCTTAGCAAAATGTCACCAAATTTCATCTATGTACCATATGTCAGGATTTCCTTCCTTTTAAAGGCTGAATTATAACCCATTGTGTGCATATACCATATTTTGTTTTTCTTTTCATTTACTAATGACCACTGAGTCTGCTTTCATCTTTTGTCTACTATGCATAATGTTGCTTGAATATGTGTGTACAAACAACTGTACAAATCCTGGGTTTCAAGTCTTTTGATTTTATATCCAGAAGTGAAATTGCTTATTAATTTATTACATTGCCAAGCATCCCATTATGGGAATATAATTTGTTCAGACTGTCCTGCACTAATGGCATTTTGCATTTTCTCCAATTTCTTGCTACTGAAAATATTACAAGAGAAGTAACTAGTGCAGGGCCCTCCTTTGTGGTGCAGCAGGTTAAAGAACAGCACTAAGACGCTTAAACCACTTCCTCATGAGTTCGATCCCCGCCTGCCACAGAGGTGATCAACATAGCACGGCAGACCTCTCCTGACTTGCCCGTTGCTCCCCTCAGCAGTGTACTTCATCAATCTGCCTGTTCTGCTCCCCACTCTGTCTCTGGTGGGTTCTCACCCTCCGCATCTCTGGCCTGTACACAAGTTCTGTATGAATAAATAAATAAATCTTTAAAAAAAATAACTTAGTGCATATATTGTGTATAATCTCATTTCACATGGGAACAAATACTATCACTAACAATCCAAGAAATTAGATCTTCCTCCTTGAATTCAGTTTTAAGTCAGCCACAGGTTAAATGCAGAATAAACATAGGTATGTCTTCTGGGTGTGATGTATATAATTTTAGACAGACACAGGATGCCTGGATGCTAAATACAACTCTATTTTGAACAAATTCAGTTCCCTAACCCCCAGCTAGGTCACAATTTATTTCTATGTGTTAATGGGTTAAAATTATAGGATATTGAAAATATGACCGAAATGACAAATGTAGCTTTGTAGTTTGCTTATTCAACAGGAAATCAGGAAATCCCCTGTTATTTTTAGCACAACTTAGAAGTCTTCCTTTGCTTGCCTAATATGGGGAATATGAATTGATTAAGCATTTAAGTCTCACACTGCCCATTCTAGAAAGTGAGAGAAAGTAGAAAGAGCTGTTAAGACTTTCACTAGGAATTGCCATCTCTCCACAAATGATACATTTTCATTTCTGGGTGCCAGACTTGATGAAACTTGTCCAACAAGAAGAGTTTTCTGATGCCTCTTTTGGTTGACAGTACAAATAAAATGCTGATGTTGGAGCAGAGAAACAGAATAGCAGTGATCAGATTAGAGAAGAGATAGAAAATAACTGTATATTTTAAATGGTTCCAACATTATATTTTAATTGAACATTTTACTATTTATAATTAGTACATTAAATTATAAAAGTGGGTGAAAATATTTCATCAGGTAGAATAAACTATTTCAGCTTTTTAAAATTGCCTTAAGAAAATGCAAAGTACTTTCCTCATAATTTAGCTAGAACTATGTTGATTCATATTTATACATGATCTTACAATTAAAAGGTGAAAGATTTCAGAAATACATCTTTTAGAAAATTCACTTTCATGGGTTCTAGGTTAGCCCTTAAAACTTAGCTATTTTCAGAGGGTTAAAGAAGTCAAAGACTTAAGGAACAGCTTGCTCCTACAGCTTACTTTTTGATCTTGCTTGTTTGGAATGCAAGCAAGGACTCGGATTACTTTTGAACCGCTCATACCAATTTCACAACCTCCTGCTCTGGCATGTCTAACGAAAGAGGTTTTATTAGATATAAAAAGTTACTCATCCAACTAATCGTCTAAAACTTATTCCTGAAATGTGTTTGGGGATGTTGAATGTGAACTGAAAATGATTCTATACCCCTTTAAAATTTAAAATTGAAAAAAAGCAACATTGGTTTAACCCTTATTCTCCTTAGAAATGCAGCAGCTAGGAACCATTTGAAGAAAAGCTTTATTATTTCTTAGTTCCTGAAAGAACTGATTGAAAGTCAAATATGTATTTGGAAATAATTGCAAGTTTACAAATGAGTTTCAAAAGTAAAAATAGTACAAAGAATATCCATATAAATTTTAATTTTAACAATAGACTCATCTATTGTTAGCATTTCACCTCATTTGCCTAATGATTTTCTTTCTTTGTCTCCTGTCTGCTCTCCTGAAATGAGGGCTTTAATTTTCCTATTCAGGCTGACTACATTACTGTGGAGGCAATGAAAACAGTTAAGGACATAGATGTTTCAAGGCAACTGTCCCAGAGTTCCTCACATGAAGTCCAGGGAAACAGAGGCATCTGTTCTGTTACTGGGAAAGAGGTCTCTGGACTGGGGAGTCTGGACTTTGCAGGTTCTAAGTTCATCCAATCAAATGTCCTCTTGCAGGTCTTAAATCTGATTCTTTTTCTTTCCAGCACATTTTCTTTGACATAAGATACCTATCAAGTTTATAGAATTAGTTGTCACAATGCTACTTTTATATTAAGTTGTAGTCTACATGTAGCAGCTGGAAGTCAGGGTCTTTATAATGTTGTCATGGAAGTGTTCTCATTTTCAAGATACACGTACTTGAGTCCATCACTTTAGTTTGTAAAGTATTTAAAGCTATAAATATTAGTTAAGCAAATAACAATCTTTAGAATTATTTTTGCCCCAATATTATTTACATGCCAACTTTAAAACTACCCCAGCAGTAAAGATTTTGCTTATTTCTTATATCCTATTCCAAAATACCACTGGTAAATTTGTTAGTATATTTGCTATGGCATGCACATGGGGCCATCAACAAGACCGTTGGTGCTATTTGACAGGTATGTGTCTAGTTTCAGAATCCTATTTTGATGGTATGATTTCCAGGATCATTTCTGTTAGTAAGAAATCTAGAGTAGTTTCTCAAAAAGGAAGATATAAAATATGGGTTTGCATGCAGGTAGTTTATATTTGAAAGTGATCCCCAATGTTAGGAATAGAAGTGGGAAGAGTATAAAAGAAAGAAAAACAATCCAATAGTAAATTATCATGAAGGAAACTAGGGATCCATCCTGAGAGTTACCGTAGAGGAACAGGTAGAAACTATTTATTTATTACCCATGAATTTCAAAAGAAGGAAGTATTTATCCACTGGCTTTCATCAATCACAATTTAAAAAGTAGCCATGTAGGATTTAACTCCCTCGTAAATCCAGAATTTTTCGAAGTCAATATGACTAATGACTGTTTGGCTAAGTTCCCAGAGAGCAGTGGAGTGGGAGCTCAGAAAGTGAGATGACATTACTCCATAGAGCTGAGGTGAGATGCCATGATTATACTTGTAGGTATAAATTGACACAGCAAAACTAAAATAAGAAGAAGTGTTCAAATAAGAATTGTGTGAGACAATTTGACTCAGTTACACTTGTCATTAAAACAAGGGAAGAGTCATTGTTATAAAAAAAATAGAATATTACTTTACTAACTGAATGAGAATAAGACATGTATTACTTTCCTATAATTGCTGTAATAAATTACCTTAAAATAACACAAATGTATTCTTTTGTTCAAAATGAGGTTCAAAAAGAGACTCATGAGGCTAAAATCAATGAATCAACAGAACTGGTTCCTTGTTGTAACTCTAGAGGAGAATATGTCGCCTTGTTTGTCTTAGTTTCTGGAGGGCAACTCCTTCATTTTGGTTAATATACCATTAGTGCATGACCAAGGATCCCCAAACTCTAAAAACATCCTGCTATCCACTGCAAAAAGACAAAGACTAGTATGAAAGATATTTAGTAAAGTTAATGTGCATAGAAAGAAAGATAATAGTTTCCAATAAAACACTCCAAATCACCCATCCCCTTACTGGTAAATGGCCAGTCAATAGGGTTGGCCCAAAGTGGGGCTGCTAAGGCCAGAAAGATTACTACAAGTCTGAGGCTACGAAATAGGCCAAAGGGATCAGCAAGTCTGGGGTAAAAGAAGAAAAAATAAAGTACCAATCAAGATATTGGCTGCCACTGTCAGACTCCCCACATGCCCCCCCCACATCTCTTCCAATTGTCTCTACATGTCTCAACTCCATGAGTCTATTACCATATTCCCCAAGTTGCTGGTACAAGTCCCAAGTCAAGAAGCAAGAATATTTTCACAGGTGCGTCTGCCCCACATGCATCTTTGGAGTCTTTCCTAGCTTTTGTTGGCAACCCAGTCCCGCCTTTCATTAGGTGGACCTGGAATTTGGATCTGCACTTTATATGGATCTGTGACAGTTCAGTAATGCAGATCTTTGTAAGGGAAGGCATTTATAAAAGGAAAAAGCAAAGATAGAGAAATTCTTTTTGCTATTCTTAATTGATTTAACAGATAGTAGTTTGTTCATAGTATCAGTGTATTCAATAATATTAGCTTATGTACAAATGAAATGAATGGCATCAATAACACCAGGAACAAGAGAGAGAAATTAGATTTTTTATTATTATAATGTACTGACATGTGAAGTGATATAGCGTTACTTTAAGTGGGCTTGACTTTGTTGTAAATGTGTGTTGCAACCTCAAGGGTAACCACCAAAAAACATAAACAGATATGTGTAATTGATATGCTAATGAAGGAAAGAAATTAAAATCTTATATTAGCTCAATCAATAGAAAAAAAATCAATGAAGTAAAAATCTTTTACCTTGCAAAAATCAATAAGTCTGTCACCAGCCTAAGAGAAAGAGAAGAAAAAGATACAAAATACTAATATAATATCAGATAAAAAAGAAAAACATCAGCACAAATTCCACAGAAATTAAAACAGTAATCAATGCTATGAATAGTGCTATATGTACAACTTTGATAACCTAGATGAAAGTGAACGATTCTTTAAAAGATTTAATCTGCAAACACACACCTAAGTACTCACACAAAAAGAAATTTAAGTAGGCCTATATCCATTAAAAATATTGAATCATGCTAAAGGCCAGCATTTTCTTAACAGCAAAACTAGGCAGAGACACTAGGAAAAAAGAAAACAACAGGTTATTATCTTTCATGAACATAAATGCAAACATCCTTGATAAAAAATTCTAAAATGTATAAAAATCTAAAATGTATAAACTAGGTGGAATTTACCCCAGGCTAAGAAATGGGTGATAGACTTTTTTCAAATGTTTTTTTCTGCTTCTGTTCGTGTGGTCATGTAGTTTTCAGTTTTAGTGTGATGCTAAGAAGGATTGCATTCACTGATTTTTTAATATTGGTGTCATGGAATGAGTTAGAAATTATTCTATCTGTGAAGGGATGATAGTGATTTGCTGTATTTTTTTTCTTAAATGTTTGGTAGAATTCACAAGTGCGCTTGTATGATTCTGATGTTGTCTATTTTGAAAAGTAGTATTTATAGATTTGGAAATCTCTTTACATGAGTTTCTCACTTTTCCATCCCTTATGTGGGGCAAGATGGCTAATTGAGCCTAGAGTTTAGTATTTCCCTTACTTACATGAAAGACCAGGGGGAGTGGAGTTGAATACCTCACTTCTCTGATAGACGTAAGAGTTATTAAGTTCAGTTTGTTCATATTCTCATCTGTTATATAATGACAACTTCCAATTTCCTTACATCCCATACTGGAAACTTAGGAAGTTCATCTTTTCTCTTTATGAATAGTAACACATGTTTGAAGTTGAGTCTTTTCACTATCTTATTCCAAGTCTGAGGATTCTGCATTCCATAGGCTTGCAAATACTGCTTTCTGAAAACAGCAATCTAACAGGTGTGAGGTGGTGCTGGTTGTGGGCTTGATGTGTATTTCCCTAATAGTTATTGGCTTTGAGTACTTCTATGTACCTGTTGATTATTGGTATTCTTCCAAAGAAATACGTCTATTTGGTTCTTCTACCCATTTTTAAAATTGTATTATTTGGTTTGCTATTGAATTGTCTGTATTTATGTGTGTTCAATATTAACCCCTTATTAGAGATATGACATGGAAATACTTTCTTGATCTTGTTCAATTATTTTGATGATTTTTTTGACAGGCAAATATAGAAAGTTTTTTCACCTGGGCTCCTTAGTAAGCATAACCTGCAGTAAGGGGCTGAGATCTTTTTTTTCTTTTTTTTTTTTTTTAAGTTATTTATTTGTGCACACAGAACTGGGGTACAGGCTAGAGGTGCAGGGGTGGTGAAAGGATTCACCAGAAACAGAGTGGGGAGCAGAACAGGCGGATCGACAAAGTACACTGCTGAGGGGAGCAGCAGGCAAGTCAGGAGAGGTCTGCCAGGGGCGGACCAGGATCAAACTCATGCTGAAGTGGCTTTAGCCTCTTAGTGGTGTGCTTTAACCCTCTGCCACCAGGGAGGGCCTATCAGAGATCTTTTACTGGGCTCTGCAATTCCAGGTAGCATGCATGAAGGAAATTGTGTGAGGAGCAAAAAAGAGAAAATGCCAGTTTCTCAAACATGCTAAGGGATGATTTGGATGCTACAAAATATAATTGATTGCTAGTACCTCTGCATAATTTTCAGAGTAGTGTCTTTTAGGGGTGGTGGGAGAGGAGAATTACTCACTAATTGCTCTTTCCCAGTTGTGAATCTTTCACCCATGATTCACCCATAATTCTCAGTTGTGCTGTATGGGCATACAGGATAATGAAAGTTGGTCAGGTTTTTACCCCACTGGCCTCTGTGGCTACCACCTGCAGCCTTGATCTTGTTAATGTAGAGGGCCTGGGGGTGTAGGGCTTGTGTGCCTGATTATGGATACTTGCCCATGGGTGTGTGTACGCATGTGCAAGTGTGCACACCTGAGCCTAGAAGTCAGGGATAAAAGGGTAGCATTACATAGAGGCTGAGATGGTGGAACAGCTAAAGAGGAAAAGACCAGGAGACAACGCGGGAGGAAAGAGGTGTAGATTTTCACAGGGGCTCAAGTTGCTGTGCGCCTGCCAGCTCGTTGCCCCTACTGACCTTTAAAATCTGAAAATGATGCCAAGGCCTCCAAAACTGTCCTTCAAATTTCTAGAACTGACAGTGAACTTATGTGGCCTAGTATGGTTGCAAAATAGGGTACTTCGTTTGTTGGATCCCATTGCTTTCTAAGCCTTTCAATCAACCAAGAGTTTGGGGAGCAAGATCCAAGGAAATAATGACACAGATGAGGAGTGGTGTCACCTGAATCCATTTCAAGTTGATACCTAGAGCAACAAGGAGACAGATGGAGCCAAGAAACTTGGTTGGAACATGTCTTTCACAGGTATAAATATTGATTATAAGTTTTCTTTCTACTTTCACAAATAAAATGTAGAGATTATGTTTTATCTGTCACATATAGCATACTCAAGCTGTTTATTTAAATATTTATATCTTTTTACTTTTACAAAAATTTGAGACATTTGTCCTCAGATTGATGCTTTAATTTTTACTACCAGTTTTGCTGCTAAATAGAGAGAATTATCAAGAATTATACAAAAGTGCTACATGACAGCTTTCTTGAATTTATATCATTTCCACTTAGATATCTAGCACCAAACTGTTTTGTTATCTGCGTAAGTAAAGTTTTGAGGAAAAAGTGGCCTGAGAATTTCTTGAACTGAGAGTACAATGGAATTTATTACCAGTAGTTTATTAGGTGGGTAGTTATGCAAGTACTTGGTCACAGAGCGAAGATATCCACACAACTACCTGAAAAAATCTGTTGATATTTAAATTAATACCCGTATTCTTCCCCCACAGGACATAACATACTTTTTGCTTAATATACAATATTGTAAGAATTTAATATATGGAAGTGAACTTTCTGACTTAAATTTTGTATTTTGTATATATTTCATAGCAGCTTGTTTACAAAAATACTTAAACAGATCAGCAAGATAGTAGGGGTTTAACATTCTGGTAGCTGACATATATCATTTTGTCAATAGAAAAATCTTACAGTGGCCCTTGCTGGTGGCATAGTGTGTTAAAACACAGCACTGCAAGCTAGCCACAATAGCAGCCTCTTCAGTGTTGTTCGATCCCCTGCCCCGGAGGTGACCACATGGCGTGGCAGACCTCTCCTGACCCGCCCGCTGCTCCCCTCAGCAGTGTCCTTAGTCAGTCGGCCTGTTCTGCTCCCCACTCTGTCTCTGGTGAATCCTCTCACCACCTCTGCAACTTCGGATTATACCCCAGTTCTGTATGCATAAATAAATAAACCTTTTTTTAAAAAGAAAAATCTTGCAGTAATATACCTGATTCTGCATATGAATTTTTCTATAAAGACCATTTGTAAAAGAAAAAAAAAATGCCTCAGGTACATATTTTTTGTAGGTCACTTAACCTGGCTCTGAACCCTCCATCATTTAAGGCAGTAGACTACCCATACTACTTATGTTGCTCCTCAAGCTTACATGATGTGAGTGTAACAGGAAATTCATAGTCTCTTCTGCGATTGCAGTAACCATAGTTAACTCTGTTCCTTCTGCTATAAAATGTCACTGTTGAATATTAACTCTCCCTTCTTTTTTTTTTTTTTTTT
>NW_004567104.1:25453974-25484205 GCF_000260355.1 Condylura cristata
GCATTCTACCTGCACTCAGGGGAGGTTAATATACTGGGGCATAGCTCACTGGAGGTCACTTTAGGACATGTCTTCCACACCTACAGATGTGCAATCCTGATAGAAAAGTATCCCTTTCTTTTTTTTTTTTTTTAATTTATTTTTGGCTCACAGACTAAACCTAGAGGCACAGTTATTTGTATGTACAAGGAGTGGTTCTGAAAAGCCATCTTAATCTTGCATGTGCTTTAGCCTGACCCTCCTCCCATTATCCAACCAGTTCTGTGTAAGAGTGAAAAGCATATCCCTGTCATCTGTAAGTCCTCTGACATTTTTGTAATGCTATCCACAGGGAATCTAAGTCTCCCTTCACGTTCAACTCTATCTCTTTTTCTGCCCAAATACTACTTTCTTTCCTTTCCCCTTTGGGTAAAATTTCAGTTTAATTTCTTCTTCAGTGACCTGGAAGTTTTTTTCTTCAGCAATTAAAATCCAGAAATTATTAATTTTCCCTAAGCAGTAGGAAAGAGTCAGACATTATAATTTTAATGGAAGTCTTAATACAAAAATAAGTCTATATCTTCCTCATAAAAATGTTAGCCAAGTTTAATGCTCAATTATAGTAATATCATTAACTTGGGATTTCTGTAACTTTATTATTCCCTAGTTTCAGCCTCTTTTCTCATATTTTAATATTATCTGTACTGTGTAATGTGTCCTTTATTAAAAAATACTTTCAATCTCTTCTATAATAGTACAGAATGCAGGGGAGAAAGAATTGCTTAGATATAATTTTTTTAAGTATTTATTTTATTTATACATACAGAACTGGGTTACAGGCCAGAGGTGCAGGGGTGGTGAGAGGATTCACTGGAGACAGAGTGGGGAGCAGAACAGGCCGACTGACAAAGTACACTGCTGAGGGGAGAAGCAGGCGGGTCAGGAGAGGTCTGCCGTGCCATGTGGCTCACCCCCGGGGAAGGGATAAAACTCATGCTGAAGTGGCTTTAACTTCTTAATGCTGTGCTTTAACAAACCACTGCTCCACCAGGGAGGGCCATACGTATAATTTTTTAAAACAATAGTTTTAGCTATTTTGAGAGATTGACTTGGATGATGTCTCTTAAAATATGAATTTTCTACCTGGCACTTTTTGGTTTTCATAGTTAGTGTGCACTGACATCTTATTTTGCATGTCCATGAAGTGAGGGCATGGAAATGAATGAAGACTCGTGGACCATCCTCCACATTGGGACAGAACCATTTGAAGTGGCGAGGGGGATTTAAGCTTCATTATGTATTTAAGATTTTGTTCATGAGAGGTGAATTTTCTTTTGGTAAAACTTAAATTTCTAAGTGATACTTCTGGAACCAAGGGAAAATTGTTTAATATCAAAGAAATTTGATAAAATTGTCATTTCCATTTTTGGAAAATGCTATGTTACCAGAGCATATAGATCATAGACACAGGCACAGAAAACTAGTAAGAGCATAGACATTCACAGAGTTATCATGGATATAGCATATCTCACAGGCACAGCCACTAATATCAAGTCTTGGAGGGAAAAAAACGTCATCTATGAAAATAATATTTCTCCTAGGAAAAAGCCTGGGCTATTGGCTTAAATGGACAAATACATTTATAAGCTGATTTTATACACTTAACCATTTTTACCTATGGTCCCCTTACAGATATGAAAATAAGAGGATTACATAAATTATCCAAGGTTATGTAGAAGATGATTGATGGAATAAGGATTTAACCTAGAATATTTCTACTGTAAAAATTGTCCTTTCCATTTTGGAAAAGAGTACATTTCATTAGTGTTGATATTAATGCTTCATCCTTATCAGTATTGTAGTTTGAATGGCATAACAGTATTGAGGAACCCAGTTCTAGCTTCGACTCTGGTTCAATTATAAATATGTGATTTTACTTCCCACTGGATACATGTTTATCACATTATTGAGATAATGTTATTGAGAAGTATCTGATGCATCAAATAAAATTCAAGGAAGTAAGGATAAAAACCATGAGGAAAACACAAAAATCTAAGAAAATAAAATGATACTGACTTATCAAAGGGGTAAGATAGATTACAAAATGATTATTTTTTTCATCAGTCACTACAATTTAGAGGGCTACAATTTTATTTTTTGTTTTTTCAAGATTGATTTTTATTTGTGCATATATGAACTGGGTGTAGACCAGAGATACAAGAAGTGAAAGGATTCTCCAGAGATAGCGTGGGTGGGAAGCAAACAGGCAGTTTTATTGAAATTCCTTGCTGCGGGAAACAATGGGTGAGACAGGAGAGGTCTGCTGCACCATGTGAGTCACCTCCCTCTCCAGGGCTCAAACTCCAGCTGCAGTGGTGATAGCCTGAGACTCAACCCCTAGGCCGTCAGGGGTGCCCTAGAGAGTTACATTTGTGTAGTCAAAATATGACATTTGTAATAATTCTAATTTAAAAATTCCTTAATTTTAACTTTTAAAAATTAAAATAACAAAACTTGAATCAATTCTGAATATTTGAGCTTTTCAGTTCAGTTTTGTTCACTTGCAGTTTCCATCTGGAATAGAAATACACACTGCCAAAGTGAGCCTAGGAGGCAGCCTGCATAGGTTTTCCATCTGGAATCTCTGATTCTGGGCCAGCAATCTCCTGGGAGATCTTGCACTGGGCCGCAGCCAGATTTAGAGTTGTTATTTTGAATATTTAATGTTAGCAGGATATCAATAGGCAATGAAGTGAGGTACAGCATCTCCACAAAGGAAATATGGGTTTCTCCAGTAGATAAGTATTAGCCATCAAGAGATCAACTTTTGTAGCAGGGTTCCAAAAAGATTGGGCTATTTGTCATGCATTTGACTATTGGCATTTCACCTAACTCCTCTGAACTTCAAATTCATCATTTACCGTTTTCTTTGTGGGATGTTCTATACCTCACTTCACTAATAAATGGGTACAAGTAGACAAGCTGTAAGAGTCTGATAATTTTCATAAGAATTACTGCTTTTCTTTCTTCTCAGATGCAGAGTTGTGAACAATGACCTCCATCACTGGCTTCATCAGGAAACACCAGCTGTTCAACATTTCCCCAATGCTGATGTCCGTAGACCTGAAGGTAATGCCCATTTTCTATCTAGTTTTCAGGGAGACCACACCCAGCCAGTTTCCCAGGTTACCCTCTTAGTCAACAGATGATACCAAAACAATTTAGCTTAGACTGGGTGGCCTAAAACACATTTATTTCTAACAGTTCTGGAGCCTGGGAAGTTAAATCCAAGATTGTAGCAGAGCCAGGACATGGTAACAGTCCACTAATGGTTTGCAAATGATCATAGTCTCTTAGGTAGAAGACAGAAAAACAGTAAGAGAATCTTCTCTTTTCTAAGAGCACTAATTCACATCTGAAGAGGTGGGGGGTGTAGTTGGTAACATGCACTTGAAGAGCTGTGAATCTATATCCCTAAATTATATAAAGTGTTTTAAACCAAAGTTACTTTGATAACAGTTAATAAAGGGCCATCCAGGTGGTGTAGGGGTTAAGTCTCAGAGCTATCACACTATACAGTCTGTAGCCTCTCTGTCTCCCCACTGCTCCCTTAGCAGTGTATTTCAGTAGATCAACCTGTTCTAATCTCCACTCTGGTAAGTCCTCTGATCCCCACCCCACAATCTTTGACCTATACCCCAGGTCTTCTATGCATAAATAAATAATAAATCCTTAAAATGTAAAATTTAAGAGATAAAAGTGGCTAGTAAGGCTCTTGTAAGTTTATTGTGAATATTTATGAATGAATATATAATATTATGTCATCATTTTATTAATAAAATAATGAAAGGGTCTCATACAGATACCTGATATTGATGTGTTCAATAGATTTATCTAAAGTAAACTATCCCTATAGTGTGAGAGACAATGTGTTTTTTTTTTTTTTCTAAAGATTTATTTATTCGTACAGAACTGGGATGCAGGCCAGAGATGCGGAGGGTGAGAGGATTCACCAGAGACAGAGTGGGGAGCAGAACAGGTAGATCTACAAAGTACACTGCTGAGGGGAGCAGCGGGCGGATCAGGAGAGGTCTGCCACGCCATGTGGATCTCCTCCAGGGCAGGCGGGAATCGAACTCATGTGGAAGTGGCTTAAGCTTCTTTGTGCTGTGCTTTAACTCGCTGCGCCACAAGGGAGGGCCCGACAATGTGATTTTTTAAAAAAATGAAAGAAATTGAATTCTTTTGGGCAGGTCAGTGATGCCAATCAGAGGATATGACTTTGAGTTGAACTTTGGAGAATAGGTTAGAATCCAATAAAAGGAGACATATTCCATGATGGGGAAAAAACGTGAGTCTTCAGTGTGTATGGGATGTTTGATTTGGGAAATATTGATGGATCTCATATGGGGGGTACATAGGATGTGAGAAGATTTTCAAGTAATGTAGCATGAGGTTCTGTTGAAGAGATGAGTTGGGCAATAGATAAAATGGTCTCATCTACCAAACTAAAATAGGTTTTCTGAGCAAATAACTACTATAACTAGTATTTTTAATGAAAACAACCAAAGGAAATGTTATGTGTGATTTAGAAGGGGAGAAAAAAAATGAAGACAAAATTAATGAGTGATGATGGAGTCAGCAGAGTTAAAGATAATGATGACTTTTTGCCTGAACGACTGAGAGAATATTTATTCTATTAACTGAGCTAAGGAAAATGCTGTACATGTTGGGAATACTCAGTAAAGGCAGCCTGGCCTTTATGGCTGTCAATCCTGTATGTTTCTACCATTCTAACTTTGGCATGCAGATGGTGCCTGTTATTATTATTGTTGTTTAACATTTACGGAGTGTCGACAGTGAGCTCAGCCTGGTGTGGAATATTGGATAGACACTCACAACTCCACATTCCCACTCCCACCTCCTTCTGTCTGGTCCCCTCACTTTGTAATTGTCATGTTTTCTGGGCACTTGTAGGTGAATGACTGCTTTGTTATTCACTTAATAATTATCAGTTGCATGATAAATAGTGAAAAGATTGAAATGTTTTGAAAACACATTCCCACATTTTATGGGAAACTGGTACAATATATTGCCTAAAAATTCACTTAAATAGCGTTGCATACCGTATCTGTATTTAGTGCTTTGCAACTTAATAAGTTTTACTTTTCTTAATTTATTCTTACTTGAAAACAAATTAAAAAGTTACTTTTTTGTTTTAAAAATACATAAAATCATAGGAAAAGCCTAAAATCACATAAAAATATCAGTATTTTATATATATATATATATATACACACACACACACTTTTTTTTTTAAGATTTATTGATTTATGTATATAGAACTTGGGTACAGGCCAGAGGTGCAAGGGCAGCAAGAGGATTCACCAAAGACAGAGTGGGGAGAAGAACAAGCAGATTGGTGAAGTACACTGCTGAGGGGAGCAGCAAGTGAGACAGGGGAAGTCTGCTGTGCCATGTAGATCAGCTCTGGGGTAGGGATCAAACTACACTGAAGCGCCTGCAGTTCACTAGCAGTGCTGCGTCCTAACCCACTGAGCCACCAGAGAGGTCCACACATGTATTTTTTTTTTTTTAAGATTTATTTATTTATTTGTACAGAACTGGGGTACAGGCCAGAGATGCGGAGGGTGAGAGAATTCACCAGAGACAGAGCGGGGAGCAGAACAGGCAGATCTATGAAATACACTGCTGAGGGGAGCAGCGGGCAGGTCAGGAGAGGTCTGCCACACCATGTGGTCGCCTCCAGGGCAGGCGGGAATCGAACTCATGCGGAAGTGGCTTTAACTACTTAGTGCAGTGCTTTAACCCGCTGCGCCACCAGGGAGGGCCACCACACATGTATTTTTTAATGAAAGAAAAAGATCATTATCAACTTAAAATCTCTTTTGCTCTCCACATCGTACTCTCTCACCCATCTCTCACCCATCTCTCCCAGAAGTTCCCACCATGAAAAAAATTAGTAGATGATACACTCCCAGTCAATGTTTCACTATTAATTAATGTGAAAATGTACAACATAGTAGCTTTTTGTATTTTAAATTTGCGTTTAAATAATTATACTGTTTGCATTTACTCCTAAAAACTTCACTCAATGTTTTATTCATGGTATTTATAATTAAGCTTAATTATTGCTTAATGTTAAATCTCTAATATCGAGAATGGATGAAAATTTGTTCATCTATTGGTAGACATTTTGACTGGTTCTGATTTTTGCTATTGCAGATAATATTTCAATAGCAATCTTTATTATGTGTAAGATGTGGTGTGTGTATGTGTATGTATATATATATCACAAACATATCATATATATATATGTTTTCTCTAGCACTTGAAATTCAAGTTGCTGGGTGGATCTTTGAATATTCATGCTTACTCACATTTTCAGTTTTCATCAATATTGCACAAATGACTCTGTGATAACAATAGTACTGTTTCATATTCCTGTTGCTGTGTATGAGATTTTTGATTTTCCAGTTTTCAACATGATTTGATATTATAATCTTTTTACAAAATTTTGCTTATTATGGTTGTCATATAGAACTACCATTACCCTGATGTGTATTCCCCATTGCTAGTGAGAATGAATATCTTTTTATATATTTAAGAGTTATTCCATTTTCCCTATAGTGAATTGCCTTTGCACATATTTTGCCTACCTTTCTATTGAGTTGCTTCTCTATAAATTCTAATCACTTAATTGAGAATTCGTTGATTTATAAAATAGTGAATATATTTAAAGCATACAATTTGAACAATTTTGATATATTTATCTGCTGTACATTCAAGACAATCAAGATAATGATTGGCAGACTCTTTTGACTTATTCTCAGTATTAACTTTGTTATATATCTTGTAATATCTACTTCCATGTGAAAGACCAAACTGATGCCATAACAGGCTTCAGAATACTTTTGAACCAGCCAGGCCTAAGTTTCAGTTATCAACAAGGTGCCAAGGCCGAGTTTAACTGTAAATGTCCTAATTTTGCTCACCCCCTAGCAACGGCCAATTAGCATGTAACCAGTACATATCAGGAGAGCACCAGATGTCCTAAGGTATGTGGGCTGAGTAGCAAAGATCACATCTTACATGCATAGACCAACCAGGTTAAGACAAGACAACTTTATTCAATGTCAACCAATCAATGTACTGCTGAGCTAGAACTCCCCTCTTCTGTAATAAAAACCTTACCTTCCCTGGTCTCAGGGCTCTCAACTTTGGCCTCTGCAATGGTGTATGTTGGGAGCCCAGGCTCAAGCTTGTAATAAAGACCCTCATGTGCTTTGCATCGGAGTCAGCTCATGGGTGGTCTTTGGGAAACTCGAAATCAGGGCATAATGCATGTTCTGGTTAATCATTCATCTTATTATGATATCATTTATTATAATTTAAAAGAAACAATATAGTTGTTTTATTTTTTTTCAATTATAAAATTGAACATGGGCCCACCCTGGTGGCGCAGCGGGTTAAAGCACAGCACTGAGAATCTAAAGCTGCTTCTGCATGAGTTCGATTTCCGCCTGTCCCGGAGGTGACCACATGGCGTGGCAGACCTCTCCTGATCCACCGGCTGCTCCCCTCAGCAGTGTACTTCGTCGATCTGCCTGTCCTGCTCCTCTCTCTGTTCCTGGTGTATCCTCTCACCTTCCACATCTCTGGCCTGTATCCCAGTTCTGTATGAATAAATAAATAAATTTAAAAAAAAATTGAACATGTTGCTGAGTTCTCCAAATAGCACTTTTATTACCAGCTATATAGCCCTGTTGTTTTGTGACCAAATGTGTTGGTATTTAAAGAGCCTCATAAAGAAACTGCCTTATCACAAGTCATCATATGCTCTCAACTAATGCATTTATATGCATGATTCCATGTCTTATTTACCTTTTACTTCATTTTATTTTAAGTTGAAGTAATATGTTTTATAACACTCTATATGATTTAGTGGAATGGTTTCATACTTCTTCAGATATGTGTTGCCACACTGTAACTACCAAGACCACTGGGTCCCCTTCCCCTGTGTCCCCCATCTCCAGGCTATCTTTCTAGTAGCCTCAATTCTGCAGTTCTATTTCTGGGGTTTGTTTTCATTTAGTTGTGTCTGTCCCTTTGTTTTGTTTCTCTCTATTCCACAATGGCTGAAATCATCTACTACTTGTCTTTTCTCCTGGCTAACTTTACATAGTGCATTCTCCTGCAGTTTTATTCATGCTGTTTTAAATAGCAATATTTTATCTCTTTTTATAGCTGAACAATATTCCATCTGAGTATGTACATATCACATCTCTGTTGTCAGGCACTTAGGTCATTTTCATAACAACTTGGCTATTGCCATAGGGTTGCAATGAACTTCTGATAATTTCACCAATCTTTGATGTTTGTTGCTTTGTAGATGTATCACTCCAGTCTCTATCTTCCTCTTTATATGACTCTCCTGTGTGTTTCTGTCTCTTATTTATAAAAACACTGACAATAGGAGTACATATATCCCTTTAAATTAGTGTCTTAACATTCTTTGGATAGATACCAAGGAGCAAAATTGCCCAATTATATGGTGGGTCTATTTTACATATTTTGAGGAACCTGTTTTCCATAGAGACTAACCAGTATACATTCTCACCAACAGTGTATGAGGGTTCTTTTTTTCTCTCACACCCTTGACAATATTTGTCTCCATGTCATAAATGTTTTGTTTGGTTTTGGTTTTAATGTGACTCATTTTCATGGGTGAGATGATATCTTGTTGTGGATTTGATTTACATTTCCCTGGTAAGTGATG
This sequence comes from Condylura cristata, assembly GCF_000260355.1. Lineage (NCBI taxonomy): Eukaryota > Metazoa > Chordata > Mammalia > Eulipotyphla > Talpidae > Condylura > Condylura cristata. The sequence continues at coordinate 25,462,754 of NW_004567104.1, forward strand.
ATGAACTTTTTCTCAACATGCCTATTCGCCATGTTTATGTTTTTCTATGGAGAAGGGTTTGTTGAGCTCTTCTGCCATTTATTTCTCCCATTGGATTCTTTCTTTTCTTGTTGAATTGCATTAGTACTTTGTAAATCTTGGATTTCAGTCCCTTGTTGAATGTATGATGTGCAAATATTTTCTCCTATTAGGTAAGCTTTTTCTTTTTCAATTTAATGATAGATTCTTTTATGTGCAGTAATTTTTCAGATTGATACCCCACTAGTTATTTTTGATTTTGTTTTCTGGTTGTCAGAACCCCAAAGATATCATTATAATCAATGTTTGCATTTTCTTCTATGAATTTTATGGTTACTGGTGTATACATATTTTAATCCACTGAGTGAATTTGTGTGTATGGGGCGAGAAAAGGATATATTTTTATTTTTATGCTTGTAAAAACTGGAAAGCAACTGGTAACATTAATAGGGTTGAATCATGAAAAATGATTTGTGTGTGTTCCTCATGAATCCTGCAACAATAATGTAATGATCTTATTATTCTAGCTTTTAAAAAATATATTCCTTGACATTTTCAATGTAAAATTTATATCATATGCAAATAGGGCCATTTTTTCACTTTTATTTATTTTCCTTCACTTTATTGCTCTCAGGAGAACTTCCAGTTTAGTAAGAGCAATTTGAACAGGAATCTTTACCTTATTACAAACTTGCAAGGAAACTGTCAACTATTCACCCATAGTCATGATAATAGCTAGATGTTTTAGTAGATGTTCTGGTAGAAAGGTAATTCCTTTCTATTGTTAACATGCATAGAGTTTTATCATGAATTAATTTTAGATATTATAGAATGTTGTTGTAACAAATTACCACAAATTTGGTGGATTAAAACAACAGAAATTTAGTCACTCTTAGTGAATAGACTTCTGAAGTCCAAAAGCCTAAAATCAAGATGTTGGAGGGATCAGTTCCTTCTGGAATCTCTAAAGAGGAATCAATTCTATGCATCACTCCTAATTTCTGGTTATTTCACCAATCCTGGATATTTGTTGTTTTGTAGATGCATCACTCCAGTATCTATCTTCCTCTTCTATGACTTGCCCTATGTGTTTCTGTCTCTTATTTATAAAACACTAACCATTTAAAGTATACACAGAGGAAAGAGGAAATCTCCCATTTCCTGAATAAAAGCTTCTATGCTGTTAGTATTGGCTAATGAGGACAGTAACCCAACATTTGGATAGTGTATAGATGGTGCTCAAGTGCCTATGCTGACCTACCTCACTGTGGTTCAATAGATGGTAATAACTTTCAGGCAACTTTGAGTAGTAGCAAATGATAGTGCAACTGGTAAAATTAGAAAATGGTGTCACTTGGAATTTAAGTCAAAATTGTCCACCCGAAATATTTAAAATTTGAACTGCTATATGATCCAGCAATCCTGGTCTGGATATATATTCCTTATTTTATTTAAATATTTATTTATTTATGCATATATAACTGAGATACAGGCCAGACATGCAGGGGTGGTGAGAGAATTCACCACAGACAGAGTGGAGAGTAGAACAGGAAGATCGACAAAGTAAACAGCTGAGGGGGAGCAACAGGTGGGTCGGGAGAAGTCGGCCTTGCCATGTGGATCATTTCTGGGGCCGGGAATAGAACTCACACTGAGGTGGCCATGGCCACCTTTGCAGTGCTGTGCTCAAACCTGCTGCATCACCAGGGAGGACCTGGATATATTTCTAAGGAAATAAAATCACTGTGCCAGATATATTTGCACCCCTTGTTCAAGTGAGGAAGGCAAGAAACTAAAATATGATGTCAACACATTCTTATGTTATAATCATATGTATATTAACTCAGTATGTATATCTGAAAAATCATGTAATTTAATCTTAGACAACACCGAAAATAAACAGAATTAGATTTAAGTAACTTTCCCTGAAAATATCTTTATACAATCAAGAAAGTAAGATAGTATGAAATTTTCTTCACTTTTTAAAGGATCCTACCATTACTATCTTCATTCTTGAAAAGAAAATCTGTGCATTTGCTAAAGCAACTTTAAGACATAATAGATCTGAATCTTGAGTGGAAAATCATTCATATACAATGTCTTTTTATGTAGTTATGTAACTACTTTTCTTGGAAATTTAGTTACTTTGCTTTTAAATTGATTGATCATTTCAGGTAGTTCTCAAAAACCTGTATATCCAATCTCTTCACATGAGAACCTTCTGAAAGTTTCTTTCATTTGACAGCAACACATTTAAGCTACCTCTTCTTTCACGGTCTTGGATAGTCATTCCAAAGCCAAAGTGTTAGATCTGTAAGTAGTCTCCCAGACTACTAGGTCAACATCTATTTTCTAGGCCAAGTTCCAAGTATACCTGTATATGTATATATAATTATATGTTTGTACATATAGACTTTAAAAAGTGATTCAGAGTCCTTAAAGTTAAAAAAATGCTTACTAAGGAAAAAAATTACTTTAAAGTCTATATTGAAAACTATAACAATTTTTTATATGAGGAAAATATTCATGCTAGGCCATCAATTTGTGTCTTAGAAAGGTAAAACACAAAGTTTCTTTTTGCCAAGTGAAATTATAGTGTTTGTATCTTTAAATATAGGTAGGATATTTATTGAATATTATCTCCAGCCATGTTTTCATGAGTTTTTCACAAACTCCTGTTAATATTGACTTACTTCCAAAATACTAATATTTTGACTTCTAAAATATTAATACTGTGAAAAAGTGGAAGTCAACAAAATGAGGAAATTATTATTGAAAGCTGTCAACTTTACCTTTAGAGAGGCAACATATATGAAAGGAAAAACCTGTCTCCAAAAAAACGTAAAATCACTAAATTTTCAATTTCCCAGAATATACCTACGAGACAGTATCCGACTTTCAGGTTTGGTTATAAAATGAACTATTGACATTTACTTATGCTGTCTTTTCTTTCAGACATTTAGTTGTATCAATATTCATTATGCTTTATAACACATGTTTTGTTTCGCGGAAGAAATAAGAGATACAGAAGAATGAATGAGGTCTTTTTTGATCAGTGTGTTGTAGGAATCTAAGTATTCACTCATCCATACTATGAGCTTGCTATCATATTAAGAGTATTTTCTGCAGTCATTAATTACTACATGGATTTGATACATGATTTATGGTTCTGAGTGCAGAAAGAAAATGTGCTTTCAAAAATCAGGATAAAAGTATCATGGAGAATTATAGTATTTTCTTTATTCTCATGGTTTTCCCTTGATTTGTCGCAAATATTTAAATTAATATCATGCCCTTCTAAATATAGAAAAATATTTTTTTAATTAATATGCACCTCAATTTATATCTTTATATTGTGAAACATCAATCTTAATACCAAAGCATTTAAATTATGCATGGAATCATTGAACTTGCACAATTCATATTTTACAGTTGGCACATGTACTAGTATTTCTTTCTTGTCAAAACAGGGAAATGCTGTCCCAAACTAACTCAAATGCTTTTATTTTGTTTGTTGATACTTGTATATTCTAGCAATATACTATATTTACTGTTTACTCTCAGTAAAGAAGGGCCAAAGATATAAGAATTATGAATAGTCAGTCTTTCCTTTTATGTCTGTATTTGCATTGTAATTGACTAATATGGGGAAGCAAACATGTGTAAGAAAGGTTATTATAAGATATCATGGCCATTCATGTTTCTGAGAGCACAGCTGATTTCTTCTACACTCAAGACAAGTTTCAGTTTGATGGTTTGATAAGAAAGCACAGTTTCTTGGAGTCATCTGTAAGCATAGGATGTTTATCATGTGCATACTTTGTATCTTGGTAAACCCCCAAAGATCTTGGAGTCACCAGAATTCTGTGCTTACAGACTGTCACCAAGATCATATGTTAGTGTAAAAGGGATGGGCATATTGTATATGGTCCATTGTTCCATTAGGAAATCTCTTGGAACTTCAAAAGTCTTGGATCAAATTATTAAAACTTCCACAATAGTGACAACAGAACATTAAACCAAATATTAGACTACTGAGCTTGTGCTGCACAGGCTGTGACTGCAAGGGCCTGAAGCCACCTGTAATTATCATTGACTAAATGTCTCATATACCCCCTGCCTTAACATACATTTTCTTGTTCAGTCATGACAAGATTACTATTGTGATTTTATAGGCTTATAAATATAATTTTCATGATTTGTAAATTATACTATAGGCAGTCCTTACCATGTGTGGCACTATGTTAATTGAAACTTGGGAATATATATGGAGAATTAGAATAATGCCATTTAATAAGTTTGGGGGAAATGAAAATTATGGGTTCCTAAGGTCATTGTTTATAGGTAAAAAGGTTAAAATATCTATTAACATTAGACTTAACTGTTAAGGATGTTCACTAAATTTTCTAGGAAAAAAATCAAAAGCACACAGCATACAACTTCCAATTAAAAAGAGAAAAAATATTTTAATCAAATATTTTAAGATTTTTGATAAAGAAAAAATAGCTGAAATGAAATACAGAAAAAAATAGCAACGGTGATATTGTATATTTAGTTTAACTGTATCAGTAATCCCGCTATCTGCAAACTCAGTAATTGCCTTATTTAACACACACAGATTATTAAGACTAGCTGCAAACAGCCTGACTACATGCCACTTCAAATGAAGAGTTAGTAAACTGGAAATTAGACCTGAAAAAAATCACTCCTCCTATAAAAGAAGTTAAAGAAATAGAAAAGATTAAAAGTAAGTTAGGATGCATAGATGACAGAATAAGAAGGCAAAACTCATACTTCAAATGATGGGTAATCAGTGAGCATAGGGAGAATTTGGAAAGAATCTTAGAAAACAACTGAAAATTTTTCAGAATTGAAGAATAACATGAATTTCATACTGACACAGGGTACTGAAGTCCCAAGAAAGATGCCTGTGCCTGCAAGACCATACTAGTGGGGTCACAAGAGCTATAAAGCTAAATTCTAAATAATAGAATCTAATTTTTCCCCTAAAGTTCAAAAAGATCCACCAAGTTTGTTTGTTTAAGCAGGAAGTACTTGTCAGACCTATGCTTTGGAAGAGTATTCTTGTAGAATATATTAGAAGAAGGAACCCCTACAAGAAAGAACATTTAGAAAGTCAATCGAATATTCCAGATGAAGAGAAAATGCGCCTTTGCCTCTTTGATGTTTTAAGTACATCTCAGTGTCGTATTTCTGTCTGTAACTGGGAAAGATAATAATACATATGTCTCATTGTTTTTAAATTCATAGAATTAGTCTATCTATAGAATAATGAAATTAACCTTGATCTTTAAAACACAGTATGAACCATGTGGCACCCTCATGTGAGGAATATAGAGAAACTAACCATTGAAATCTGACTATGGAGCTGAAACATCCAGAGCAGGGAGGATGGGAGGTGAGGGCAGAGAAGGAAAAAAGCACGTCGACTATGGTCTGGTCATGGACTAAGGCTCTCTGGTGGTGGGTGCACTACAATGTTGATATACCAGATGGGGGATACTGAGGTTACCTCAAAAAATAAATTTTAAAAAAAGATAAGAAAAAAGAAAAATAATGTTAAGACTTTTTAGCTATGTGGTCATAGAAAAGTTATTTTAAAATTTGAGTAACTATATACACATTTTCTCATCTTACCTCCTTAAAATGCATGATTGCTGTGTGAATTAAATGAAATTAATAATTCAACAGTGTTGCATATGTAACATTCCAATTACAGTGCTTAGTATATTGAGACAATAATTACTGTTGAATAATGGAATGAAAGACTAAAATGACAACCATATTTTCCCATTTGTTTTAAACCTTCCCATATTGCTTTGTTGCCAAGTAATAGTAGCATAGCCTCTTAGGCGTGGGCAAGAGTTGACCATGTCAGAGTATCTGTTATGTGATGTAGACATCTGTATAGCTCTCTACCTTATTTTGATCGCTGAGCTACAAAGCATGTTCTTTCTTCCTCTGGTACCACAGAAATGATATGTTACATAACATAGTTTGTAAAATATTGTTTGCAAACTTGATGTCATGTTTAGAAAACCTTGACTTCTTAGTTAACATTAAATCTAACTTGACTTCAATAGTTTACAACTCTTAGTTTGCATAAAGATATTATATTAGCCAGAGCTTAATATAAAAGTATCCTCTTTGTGATACAAAACACACGGAGCAGGCCTTATTTCTGGACTGGACTGTCATATTGTCTGTACAGGTGTCTTGAGCAAAAATAAATTAGATTTTCTTTTTATGTGACTAAACACCTTGAAGCAGGATTACTTGATTGATGTAAGATCACAATTTTATCTTGACATTAAATAGAATTTTCTAATGACTAAAGCTGCCAGACAAAAGAATGGGCTGTCTTGGAATCTAATGATTTCCCTGCCAATATTCTCTGCTCTTGTATAATCTGTTTCATTTTAAGAGGAGACTGGAGGAAATATTAACCCACTCAAAGGTGATTGCTTTTTAGTCCTTCAGTCCTCAGAAAAGCTTTTCCCCTCCCTCTTGTCACAAGTGCAGTTGGACAATTACAGTTTCAAGAATTAGAAAAAGAAAAATAATTGCACATTAATTAGATTCTAATGTGCCATTGTGTGGCTTTCATGTTTGTTTATTGAATACTTATGAAAACCCTGAAGAATATCATTTTTACATTTTCCCAATTAGTGATTACACACATGTTCATGGTGTGTTGTTGGATATGAAAAATGTAAACTATAATATAGGAAGTGTTGCCACTTTCGGAAGATATTCTCCATATCTACTCAGTTGTATGTATGAGCTGTCCATGAATGCACGTATAAATGTCACACGCACATAAATATGAACTGAAAATACTTGTAACCTTTGTGGAGGTATCTGAGTTATAGGTTATGAATTGGACTCTCCTGGTTTTCTAAATTATCAATAATGATATTCAAACAATGTATTTACATTTCTATAGTTTTTAGAAAATTTATAACTCAAGATGGCAGAGAAGAAGTATAGCAGATTTTGGCAATGTGTCCTAACATAGAAGTTGTTGAGATAAGGCACTCTTACCCAAGTCCAAAATGTTGAGTTGGTCTTGGCCCACTTTTTTTCCAGGCAAGTTACTGCCATTGATTAGAGGACAGGAGAAAGAAGAATGGTCCATTTGCTTAGTGATGACAAATTGCCTCTTTGCTCCTTACCTGGAAGGCTGTGGTAACCTGGGGCTGTCTTTTGTGTGCGCCCACGGGCAGGAGCAAGACTCCAGCTCTGGGCTGGAAACTGGCCTGGCTCCAGTTTGGCGTGTGTCTAACATTGTTTGGGGAACACTTTGTACCCACTAAGGCACACTCCTCTCCCAGGGACCGGAGCTAAGAAACAAAAGCTCCGGGTGCCAAGGCTGCTGGCCTTATCTGTAAATCACTTATTCTTTTCCCTTGTCTTCTCAAGGGTGCTTTGACCTTAGCTCAGAGCTTGAGCAGGCACAACTCATCAATTTTTCACTGACAAGTTAAGAGATCAAGTGAATTTAGCTTCCCTGACTACTGAAACTGTGTCAGATCTCCTACTGGAGTAAGTTTTTGACCTGATGGTAGCAAGAACTAGCCAGAATAAGTGTTTGTGTGACTGGGAGTGCATACAAATTTATAATCATCCATATGTAATCATTAATCAAAAATGTAAATGTCTATAAAACTGAGTTTTCATTTTGGATTATGAGAAGTCATCACCTCAACAACATCATCTGGTTTAATACTTTCTCTATGCATATTAGAGTGAAGAATTTGAAACAAAGCAAAGAGAGACTAATAGGATTGTGTTTCTAATTTTCATTTGTAGTGGAAAAGACAACTAGTATGTTTCTAGATCTACCTACACTTCTAAAGAAGTGAACATGAGGATCCCAAAGTCTTGAAAGAATATCTAAGGTCAAAAAGTTAATTCATGCAAATTAGACAGAAAACTTTATCTCCCATCTTTAACCAGCACTCTCCACACCAAATATTTCAGGGGTGAGTAACTTAGTATCTATGCAGCAGTCAAAAAATATAATTATACTATCTATCATTATAATAATAATAATATCCTATGAACAATGTCTGGAAATGTTAGCGATTTTCTTTGGACATTAGATTGTTGGTGATTTTACTATCTTCGATAGTAACTGAATTTTTAAAAAATATCATTTAAGTATTTATTACCATGATATTTATAACATATATATTTTTCATTGTGTTCTGAATGCTCTGCTAGACATGTCACATCAGATTTTGTCATTTAATTCTGTTTCTAGATTCAAAGGCTAAAAAGACAATCAGCAGACCCAGAGACATGTTGACAGCTTCTGTGTGCCAAGTTTTGTCATTTAATTCTCATAAACCATCTCAATAACAAAATCTTGTAAATGTGTATTGAATAGAATGGAATCAAAAGTAACAGCACCCAGATGTTATTCCACAACGGTACCCTTTATCCTCCTCGAATTCTCCTTCAGATGCCTGACTGACTTTAAATCCTATATTATCCTGGTAACCACGAATGATTCCAGACAGGGATCAAACTTAATGCTTTCCTAAGAAGCTACTAAACAATCTGAAGAGGAGATTTTGTGAATGAGTCTAGACTACACCCAGGTCACTAATCGGGAACATTTCCCCAACAGGGTCAATAGACAGGCAGCCGAGTTGGTTGGCTGCTTTTAAAATCTGTACAACTAAACAATAAAATGATCAATTATAGCTGTGCTATTAAACATTAAAGACCTTGAAATGAATAATTAAAGCAGAAGCATTTTGTGGAATGTTTCAGACTTTTATTTATTAAGATGCCCAATCTTACTTGGCTTGCTATCTGACACAGGGCCCAGGTTGCAATTTAACACAGGTTGCAGTTTAAACAACAGTAGAAATTCACTGTGCTTTAAAGGACTCAAGGCGTGCAGCCATTGTTAATAAGTAACACCATAGATTGAGTGTGGCCCAAATGGACCTTTAGAAATAACTGTCTCAATGTGGTCCAGGATAGGGAAAGCCAACACTCCCTGCTTTTAATCATGAAGTGGGGACTTAACCAGTCTAGCGATAGATGTAGAGTCAAGTTGATGTAGCTCAATCCACTTGAATTAAAAATCCAGATACCACTGATGAATGCCTTTGAGATGTTTAATGAGATTTTTGCATACTCCCAGAAAATATATTTCTCTCCCAGGATCTGCAGGTCTGTGCTTCAAGAAGCTCTAACCTGAATGCACATTTCAATCACCATTTTGTCTCCTGGCTTCCAGATTTTCTTTTTAGTCTTTGGGTCAGAAATAAAAATGTCCAGAGAAAAATATAGGTAGGTACTGAGGAAATACAAACAAAGAAGCAGTCTGTTCTCCACCTACCACATTCTGATGGTGTTCCCTACATTGGGACCAGCTCAATGGGTGTTTGCCCGACCTTCCCATGTAAAGGCTTGGTTAAACCCTGAGTAAGGAATGTTGCGGGTTCATCCTAGAGATCTCTTCACCTTCTTTCTGTAGAGTCTACATTTCCTTAGGATCTTAAGTAATCTTCAAAGTTCAGTAGAATTTCAGTCTGTCTGAGCTCAGGAGTCAGCAGTCATTGTTAAAGACAGAGGTTGTAAGATCAGCTCGTGTAAGAATCAGCTCATGATTCAGAATCTCATTTGAGCGTCCCCTAGGTTTTCTGAGGTAGTTTGGAGAAAGTAGAAAAACACTCTTCACCACTGATAAACAATCCAGACATCCATCCCTTACTGACGAGGATGACCTGCTTTGATTTCAGGTACCACCTCTCTGACTAGGTTTTCATTGTCTTTCTGGGTCCCAATGCCTAGCCACTGCCTGTCACCATGCTTAGCCATCCCTGGGCTATTTCCCCCTTTAACTCAGAGACCCAACATACCTATGTGGAATGCTGGCATTTGGCTAAATCTGGACCTGATTTTGGTCTTATTTCTCTCTCTTTATTACATGAAGCTTGGGTGTCTACTTGACTACCTCTGTTCTCAGGGCACCCAAACACCTCCCCCCTGTTTTTTCTCCCTGATGGAAAGTCTAATCCATGTTTACAATCTATATTTATAGGTCAGGCAATATATATGTGCCATTTTTACGTTATTTTTTATGATAATTAATTTTCAATAACTAGAATCATTCTTTGGAGTGCAGATCAAGGACATTTAGAAAGTAGGAACAGCACCTGTTACTGTAAAAATAAAAGCAAATCACCCATTACAAGTTCAGGATATCTGGGTCCCTATCCAGTGTCATGACATCTGTAAAAAATCTTCATTGTTTCCACACTGGCTATGTTTTCTCATCTAAAAGGAAACTATTGTAATCACCCTACGGCCCTAAACACAACTTCCCCAAATTTCTCATTTCAAGAAAGTAAAATATCCATTTGCAAGCAATCTTATTGAGGGTGGGCATCCAGGCAAACTCTGCAAGTGCAACCTTGAGAATGGGGTGAGGAGCTGTCCCTGCTTTGCCATGTGGTTCCCATCTGTGACACTGGGTCACAGCAGAGGACAAAGTGACTGAGTTTGTCGCCACTTATCATAGAATGTTTGACTAATGTTCAGAGGACCTACCACTTTTTAGGGAGGAAAAACTAGTCCTGCTAGCCCTTGTTGACTGTGTCTGCCAGGGAGATAAAAATATTATCCTTAAAGGAATAGATCTCTGTTTTTTCCCAAGCAATATAAGAATGTATGCATCACTTGACACTCCATTTTTCTCAGCCTATGAAGACATTACAGTTGTAACCCCTGCTTGAAAAAGTATCAGAGTTCAGATTCAACTTTCCTGAAAGGTATAATCCAAATTCAATAGTTCACCATAACCACTACTGTTGTGTCCATGTGTTATAACTTATATAGATATTGTCAATATAAAAAAAAAAGATTTATTTATTTATTCATTCATAATTGTAGTACAAGCTAGAGGTGCAGAGGTGGTGAGAGTTCACCAGAGACAGAGTAGAACAGGCAGATTGATGAAGTACACTGCTGAGGGGAGCAGTGGGTGACAGGAGAGGTCTGCAACGCCATGTGGGTCATCTCCGGGGCTGGGTATCAAACTTTCATGAAGCAGCTGCAGCTAGCTTGCAGTGCTGCATACTTATCCATTGTACCACCAAGAAGGACCCCTGTTTTTTCATGTTATTACCCAATGCAGGTGGGAAAGAACATCACTTAATGATGCAACCCAAGACTCACAAAAGTAAAGGTATTTTCTCAAATTTGCTCAGAAATATCAAGGTATTTTCATTCCAAGCAGTGCTCTTTTCCAGTCTCATATATGAGTTGGGTGTTAATTTATGTTGTGCTGATTTCAGAGTGCTATTGGTATCTAGTATTTATTGTCTTATGTATTACAATCCATAATGTATTTCTAAAGGCAAACGAAACACAAAAACAAGGATATATACTTCCCTCTCTGTAATCAAAGTCATTCAGGCAAATACAGCTCATCACAGTGGCTTCTGAGTACTGTTCACATGTCATTTTATCAGAAACAATTACTCACAGCCAGGCCTGAGCTAGTCTCCAGATATAACAAGCCTCAATCTTTGTACAAGTCCATTGTTGGTTCCAAATTACCCCCAGCAGATGGCGCTGTGCATCAGCAAAAGTATGGGAACATGTTACTGCGGGAAAAAGAGAAATTTGTGAAGGGGAAAAGTTGAATAGCACTTGTCAGAAGAAAAAAAAAAGGTACATATGCATGACGAAGGAAAAAAAGTAAAAGTTGTGAATTAACTTTCTAAGAGGTCTTTTGAAAAAACTCCTATTTAACTTTTTATCTACTCGAATAGTGCTGGTATTTTGAATAGCAATTTTATTCAACTGAGTGGATAGATGCTTGCTAACACAGGGAATATTGACATCAACCTAGCTCTGGAAATATTAAGTAATTACCCTGTTATGTTTCAAAGTAAGACTTCTTTCTTCTCTACTCCTCATTCTCTGCATTTCTTACCTCTGTTCCACACAGTCTAGAAAGATTTCTTCTAAAACCAGTACTTTTATCTATTGTTTAAAGACATATACTCTTTTTTTTTAAATTTATTTATTTATTCATACAGAACTGGGGTACAGGCCAGAGATGCGGAGGGTGAGAGGATTCACCAGGAACAGAGTGGGGAGCAGAACAGGTAGATCTACGAAGTACACTGCTGAGGGGAGCAGCGGGTGGGTCAGGAGATGTCTGCCGTGCCAGGTGGATCTCCTCCGGGGCAGGCGGGGATTAAACTCATGGGGAATTGGCTTAAGCTTCTTAGTGCAGTTCTTTAACCTGCTGTGCCACCAGGGAGGTCCATATACTCTTTATATATATGTATATGTGTGTGTGTGTGTGTGTGTGTATACACACACACACATATATATACACATATATATACATATTTAAATAATCTTTAACAGAAATGGTGCAGCAATTGAGTCTGTTTGCTTTATCTTCACATTCTTACCATGTGAGTTTTCAATAAAATTTTAAAATGTTTTCTGGTTAGTGAATTATACTATAAGTGAACTTTCATTTTTTTTTTAAAGGATTTATTTATACATACAAAAACTGGGGTGTAGGCCAGAAGTGGAGGTGGGTGAAAGAATTCACCAGAGACACTTAGAGAGCAGAACAGGCAGATCCACTGAAATACACTGCTGAGGGGAGCAGTGGGTGAGACAGGAGAGATCTGCTGTGTCAAGAGTTATCTCCCTGGCCAGATATTTGTTAAATATCTCTCGGGCCCCAGATTGCAGAGGTCCTGAAAAAACAATTGGTAGTCAACTAATTAAAAGACAGTGAAGCTGACAGATACTAGTGGGAGATGGATGTTATGGAAGGAGAGAGAAGAGCTCCTTCCTTGAGATGGGATTAGGGCTTGGGAGAGACTTCCCCAGAAAAATAGAAAAATAAAGTCTGATTTTATATATGAACTTTCTGTACGGGATTGCTATTTATTATCACAGGAAAGATGACAACTCTGAAAATGGTCATAGGTCAGAAAACATATCACTGGATGCATGATTAACTTTAAAACGTTCACTTTACTTGAAAAATGCAGTGATAAAGAGTGTTAAAAGCTAATATGGGGGGCCCTCCCTTGTGGCGCAGCGGGCTAAAACACAGCACTGAGAAGCTGGAGCCACTTCCGCATGAGTTCGAGTCCCGCCTGCCCCGGAGGTAACCACATGGCGCGGCAGACCTCTCCTGGCCGGCCCGCTGCTCCCCTCAGCAGTGTACTTCATCAGTCTGCCTGTTCTGCTCCCCGCTCTGTCCCTGGTGAATCCTCTCACCCTCCGCATCTCTAACCTGTACTCCAGTTCTGTATGAAAAAATAAATATTAAAAAAAAAAAAAGCTAATATGGGGAATGGGGAATGTAGGTCATGGTGGGTCTTCAGATTGTGTCTAAGAGAAAATAATTATACTAATTCATGCATGAGGGTGATGCTATCAGATTTCCATTTGTCAAAGATCACCTGGCTAAAGTATAGAAATTAAATTTTGTCTGCATGGGGAGTGGACAAAAGGGGAGCACTGTGAAGCAGTAGATGCAGAGTGATCAGCAAGATTATTTTGGGTGGCATGTCAATCTAAAATGGTAAATCAGGGCCCTCCCTGGTGGTGCAGTGGGTGAAAGCACAGCACTAAGAAGTTAAAGTCACTTCAGCAGTTCAATCCCTGCCCCAGAGGTTTATTTATTTATAAATAAACTTATTTATTTATAAATAAATAAATCTTTTTTAAAAATGGTAAATCAGATATAACCAAGGTGATAAAACTTTGCTGGAAAAAATAAGAAAATGGAGTTATCAGTAACTATCAAAGATTGCAATCTGTTTTTACAAGGGATGTTGCAATAAAGCAGCTAGATTAATGAGAATTCTTTTTTTAAAAAAAAAAAAGATGTATTTATTTATGCATACAGAACTGGGGTACAGGCCAGAGGTGCAGGGGCAGTGAGAGGGTTCACCAGACAGAGTGGGGAGCAAAACAGGCCAGCTGATGGACAAAGTACACTGCTGAAGGGAGCAGCGGGCAGGTCAGGAGAGGTCTGCCGTGCCATGTGGGTCAGCTCCCAAAAAGGGATCGAACTCATGCTGTCTTAGTGCTGTGCTTTAACCTGCTGTGCCATCAGTGAGGGCCCGGTTGAAGAGAATTCTTTAAGCAGCACAGTCAAGTTACATGAAAGCATATGATATTTTAGGATAGAACATCTTATTATTTGCTGAGTTTTTGCTTTGCTGACAGGTATGCAAGTTTAGGGTCAGAGATAATAGTTCAGGAAATTTAAAGAAAGATGGGGCACTAGCCTTGGTCATCACGTTTTTTTATCTTCCCCCATCATATTTAAAATAAATATCGAACAGATTAAAGAGTGTCTGTTTAGAGACACACCAAATAATTAGCCTGTTCAAGGGTTCATCAGTGCTCTTGTGATAGTTGAAGGGCTATAGGGGAGTAGATGGGATCAAGATATATGTATAGGGTAGAAATGGCAGATCTCCACTATTTGGATATAAGAACTGAGAGAGAAAAGTTTAAGTTATGATGTCTGAGATTTGGATATAGGAAACTCGAGGATGCTATTCTCTGTAATAAGGAAGGGAAAGACAGGATTGGAGCAGAATTAGGAAGGCATAGCTGAGGGTTAAGTTTTTCCATCTTTCTCAATTAAAGATTATGTAACAAGTGATCAATCAAGTAGAGGAAACAATACGTGAGGCTTAAGTTCAAGAAAGGGATTTGAGTTGAGAATGTTTTCAGTAATAAAAAACATGTAAGTAAAGTATATCACATCAGCTGGAGCATTCGGTTAGGCCACAGCACTGCAAGTTAGCCACAGCTGCTTCAGTGAGAGCTCGATCCCCAGCCCCAGAGATGACCCACATGGCGTGGCAGACCTCTCTTGTCTCACCTGCTGCTTTCCTCAGCAGTGTACTTCCTTGCTCTGCCTGTTCTGCTCCCCACTCTGTCTCTGGTGAATCCTCTTACCGCCCTTATACCTCTGGCTTGCATCCCATTTCTTTATGCATAAATAAATAAATCTTAAAAAACATATGTCACGAGGAATGTTGTTGTACTAAATGACATAATAATGATATGTAGATGAAGACAAAGATAGATTGAAGTTTCTACAAATATATATATATATGACAATAAATTGAATAAACCAGGTGAAATGGAAAAACTCTTAGAAAACTATAAGCTTCTGAGACTGAATTGGGGATAAATAGAAAATGGACCAATTCAAGAAAGGAAATTGAAACAGAAATCAAAAGACACCGCCCAGCAAACCCCACCCCATCCCCAAAACAATAAAGCACAGGCCTAGACAGTTTCACTAGTATTTACAAACTTTCAAAGATAAACTAATACATAGCCTTCTATTGAGAAAGAGGAAATGCTTCTAGACATATTCTATGAGACTAACATTATTCTGATAACAAAACCAGAAAAAAAATCACACAATAAAAGAAAACTGTACTGATATCTCTGATGAGCATAGATGCAAAGATACTAAAAAAAGAAAATCTTAGCAAGCTGAATTCAATAACACATCAAAAAAATCATACATCATGACCAAGTGTGATTTATTCCAGGGATTCATAAATGTTTCAACATCTGAAAATCATTATTCACCACATCAACAAAAGGAAAGATAAAAATCATGCAATCATTTAAATAGATTCCAGGAAAGTGTTTGATAAAATACTACACCCACTTATGATTTAAAAAAAAAAAAAAACTCTCCAAAAAAAATGTAGAAAATGGAACATACCTCAAAACAATAAGGTCTTAGTGAAAAACCCTCAGCTGACATACTACTCAGTGGTAGAAGACTGAAATGTTTCCTCTAAAATCTGGTATACAACGTGTCCATGTTTGCCATCACTATTCTGGCTGGAAATTCCAGCCAGAGCAATAAAACAAGAGAGAGATGTAAAATGAAATAAATTGGAAAGGAAGTAAAACTCTCACTATTTGCACAAGATACAATATACAGTGAATAATAGAGTGACGGTTTTTCATTCATTCTATATATACACATTAATAGCACCTATGCTTAATAAAGAATTAAAACATTTAAAAAGAAACTCTGTCTTCTCAAGAATCTTTGTTGTCTGAGATACAATTTAGAACTAGAATCATTTTTTTCCATGGTGTTGAACAGACTGTTGTGGGGAAAAGAATTCTACCTTTAATTACCGGCACTCAATTAGTCTATGTCTGTGGGCTGCTGGCCCCTGTCAGAGGGCAGGGACTTTAGCATATTAATTAATGCAAGTATATTCAAAGGTTTATCTTTATACACCTTTTCTGCTCATTGATCTTTGTCAAAACTGAATTTAGAGGTTAGTGGGACAGCAAGCAGTTACTCAAATTTCAGACTAGCAGTCATGAAAGGGAGGGAAGTGAAGAAACCATATAGAAGTCACGTGTGTAAAGCAAGTAGACATGTACCAGAGAGATGCTATGTGAATTCTCCTAATTCTGGAACCAATAAAAGGAGAAAAAGGGTTACTGTTGTGTACTGGTGAACTAAACATGAAGTAGGGCTCTTTTTGGTGGTGCAAGGGGTTAAAGCACAGTATTGTGGAGCAACTGGCAGCCACTGCAACATGAATTATATCCCCTGCCAGGGAGGTGACCCAAATGGCATGGCAGACCTCCCCTGTCCTGCCCACTGCTTCCGTCAGCAGTGTACTTCAATAGGTCTGCCTGTTCTGTTCCCCATTCTGTCTCTGGTGAATTCTCTTGCCCTCATACTTCTGGCCTGTATCCCAGTTCTTGTATGCATAAATAAATTAAAAACATGAAGTAAATCAACACTTAGGTTTTATAACTACTGTTTATGTCCCCCTGGGAAGGAAAGAATTTCTGTGCATCTTTGAGTCCTTTTCTATATTGGTTTCCCTATACTTCATGATAACCTGTTATATACCTTAAGTCTCTTATTTGTTTAGAATATGAAAAAAATACATATCATCTGAGATTTAGGAGACCTGTATTCTTGAATCCCTACTGTGTTTCTGTATAACATTTCCCCACCTCTGACTTTTCCCAGCCATACATTCAGGAAATAAGTAGTATTTAAAAAAACACTATAATCTCCAGATTCTATAAAGAAAAGAAAGGGAGTTTGTATTGAGCAGGAGACAGACTTGAAACTGTATTTCCCTGGAATAATAATAATACTTAGAAAAATTGTCTATTATAAAGCAAGGATTATTCAAGTTTCTTCATTTCAACATTCCCCTAAAAGCACTTACTTTCTAAGATATACTACAATCCTGTCATTACACATAATCATTCACCCTCCCCACTGAGACATGTTTCTGGTCCATTCTGGGTGATGGTCAATGGAGAGAAGCAGTCATACCAGTGTTAAGTACACAGACTTGGCAATTGATTTTCCAAGTTCAGATCCTGAGGATACCATTTCCTAGCTGTGAACTCTGGGCAATTTAGTCCCTCTGTGCCCCCCTTTCTCATATGTAAAAGCACAGTATAAGTAGCTGCTACATCATTGTGAGATTAAACTCATTAATACATGTAAAGTTCTTGTGTAATTTATGTATCCATAGTAAAATGCTATTAATAAAGAATGGCTACTATTAATGCTTATTATACATTGATTTGGAATTGCTAAAGATAGGTATTTTATCTAATTTTCTCTGTAATCTTTCCTCTCTCCAGCACTTCTTTTTTTCTTGACTTTCTTCCTTATTTCCTTCTTTACATTCCTCTCTCCTTCTATCCTCACCTCTGACATCCCTCTCTCTTCTCCTTTTTTCCTCATCTGTTTGTCCTCCTTTTCTAGATAGATGCTATTGGAGGTCTGTTCTTGCTTCCAAAGCACCTTGGTCCAATATGACTTGATAAAGCAGGCCAGGGTCCAGGGAGCTGGCTGCCCCTCTGGTGTCCAGATTATACTCACTGTCAGCTCCCTCGAGTAGCATGGAGTGCCAGACATGGATTTCATTAATCCTACCGTCTGTGGGTCTGAGTTCACTGCAACTAATATAATACCAGTTTCTAACTATGCCAACATTTTCTTGACACCAAGTATGAACTCCCATTATTTCTCAACAAAAACTGGCAAGCTTGACCCAGTGGCAAAGTAAAACAGCCCAGCAGGTCATAAACCACTGCGTGCATCCATGCTGAAATGAACAGAACATTCCAAAGGGATCCACAGTTGTTCAAAAGGAGAAAAAATAAAAAGGAAAGAGACAGAAGAATGCAAACTCATTTAGAGGAAAGTATCATTCCCTTGGCCACCAAACTTCCATATGTATTTTTCCTATATTGAAAATCAGGGTTAATTTTATCCTAGAACCCCCAGCCATTCTGATCTAGTCCATGTTTTGAGATGTCATTCCCAACACTCCCCTTCAGACTTTATCCTTACAAAATGAGTCACATATGTCCTCGGAAGGGGCAAGTTCTGAAATCTTTGAAGTTTCTGCCAACTTTCTTTTCTGCCAAGAGAGAAAGTAGCATGCCATAAGTATAAGGAGGTTTAGTTATAACTCATCAGTGGGATGAAATGATAAAGTCAGACTGGGAATATTGCAGCATGGTATAAGAAATATGCAAGGAAATGGGAGTTTGTTTCATTTCAAAGGATTTAGCTTTTCTGCATAACTTTATTTTAAAAAATAGTGTATTAAACAATTTTCCTGTCTCATGTTTAACTCTGATGAGCACAAGTGGTGGTTTTAGTTTTTCTGACTAAAATGTCAAATATTTCTTAAAGCCTTTCTGAGCACTATAATGCAAAGAATGTTAATGGAAAGGGAGATTAATGAAAACAATGCATAGGATGGTTTATATAATTATTGAACTCCACTGTTGGACAGCAATAGATCCCTGTTACTATCATAGGACCTGGATTAAAAAAAAAAGAAAATAATAATATAGGAAACTTGCTTGTGCACAATGATTCCCACAGATAATAGACCTTAAAGAAACTAGAAACTGCATAAAGAAAATGTTCAAGGATTTGTAAGAGATAAAATCAGGAGGGTTCGGTTAGATTTTAAAACTTAAGAATGATTTTCTCAAAGAGAAAAGTTGTATTTCATTGAAATATGGAAAATATAAGAAAGAATTCAAAATAAACTGCCATTTGGAATTATTAATAAATTTATCAATGAGAGCATCCAATTGCTTTAAAATAAAGCTAGCTAAAACAAAGACTCTTCTTTCTGTATACTGAACCAACAAAAAGTAAATACTACCTATTCACATCAAATCCTTAGACACTAAGGTTTTATTCTTAGTCTGATATCTCCTGATACTTGTCACTGCATTTAGCATAAAATACTACATAGAGTAGTCACTAACAAGCATCTGGAGGATCATAGAAACAACTATAACTGCTTATACAAAGCTAGAGTATTAAATTTAAAAAATAATAATTTTAAAAGATGAAGTCTTATCATTAGTCACAATATGGACAGACTGAGAAACATATTCTGTTAAATGAATATGTCAGCTAGCAAGAGACAAACCTCATGATTTCACTCCCATGTGTGGAAGATAAAGAAACAAAATTAATGAGAAAAAACTTTAGGTGAACAAAATGGGGGTTACCAGAGAGAGAGGAGGACGGTGGAGGTAAAATGAAAAAATGATTCAATTATGTGGTTGTAGATGGAAACTAGTCTTTTGGGGGTGATCATAATGTAAAATACTCATATGTCAAATTATAATACGCATCTAAAGCCTATATAATGTCACAAATCAATGTAACATTTAATATTAACTAATTAAGAAATGGAGAGAACTGGCCCTACCTGGTGGTACAGTAGGTTAAGGCACAGCACTGCAAGCTGGCCACAGCCACTTCACCCAGAAGTGATCCACATGGTGCAGCAGACCTCTCCTATACTTCGTCAATCTGGCTGTTCTGCTCCCTACTCTGTCTCTGATGAATCCTCTCACTGCCCCTCCACCTGTGGCCTGTGTCTCAATTCGATATGCATCAATAAATAACTTTTAAAAAAGTAGACAGAGAACAAACGCATGCATAATAGGAAGAGACATACATATCAGATGGAAAATAACTAGTCTGTAAATTGATGACAGGATTTACAAAGAAAGCTTTTATTCCAACTAATTCCTAAATGTTTCCATTCAAATTTTCCTGTATTGATGATGTATTCCCTAGTCACTAGTGAAGGACAATCTGGGTATCTGGTGCTTATTTCTTTTATTATTATAAACCATTAATAGAGGTTTTTAATAATCATAAAAAGAACAGATTTTTAGACCTTGAATGAAGAGTTAAAATATGACATTCATGTTCTCACCAAGGAATCAATGACTTAACAGTCTAAGAATATTATGTCATGAAGGATTTATAAGAAGATAAAAATAATAAATAATGGCATTGTCACATTTGGAAAACTGGATTCATAGCCTTGAACATTGAACAATTAAGTATTTCTATCTCTAATTTCTACTTCTGATTAGAAGCTGAATTGTTTTTATAAAACATTCTTTATAGGTAATAACTCATTTAATTCTATATAAGGGAATTAAGAATTGCTTACTTGATCAAAGTCATCTAAACAGAAAAAAAATAAATAAAACCAGACACAAAAATTTAGCCTCTCTTTTCAAATGTTTATGTGAATTTCAGTACCTGTCATACATTCTCTGAGTATCAAATTATTTTGTATGTATTCAAATGTGTTTGTGATTAGTAAAGCATTGTATACATATGAGGTACTATATGATAATTAAATAATCCTTCAATTTATTAATGTATTATTTCATTTAAAACCTATTGAAGGTTTTCAACACTCTTTTAAACACTAAGGGAATATGAAGAGCTATTATTGCTATGTAAATTCAGAGATGTATTTACTATCTCTGTTGTACAATGCACACTGATTGAGAAATCATTTGTACAATAATTCTTGAATGATTACATTTATTATTTGCTATAGTACAGTAGGCTATTCATAATTCCAGGTACTGGATTTTAGCCACTAGAATCACTTACTTATTCACCTTAGAAGTACATCTTTATTTCACTGTTACATTTGATTGCATCCATTGGAATAGAAGTAGAATACTGAATGCTTGTATGTATTGACCTCTTAAAAAGGTATGTAAGTGATAACTTCTCCACCGGGGTAGTTTCAAGATAAGCAGCAAATGTTTATATTCCTCTAAATTATTGTTGCAAAAAAGTAAGGATTCACAAAAACAACAAGGTTTTGAGTCAGAGACTTTGTTTTATTGCTCATGACTGTAAATAACTCTAGCATCACCATCTAATATATCTAGAATACTGCAGAGTCTTGAACAACTGTAACTGAATATATTCACATTTTATGGAGAGGAAATATATTTTAGACAATAAAATCTGAGTTGGAGTTTAAAGAAACAGTACATTTTTTTTTTTT
>NW_004567104.1:25485090-25492943 GCF_000260355.1 Condylura cristata
GGGAGATTTATGTTAAGGGGACATACTTCTCCTCTAAATGAAGAGATGGAGGTACCGTATGGAGTAGCCTATGCCTTACATCATTAAATATATGATAGATAAATTTCCAAATTATAAGGCAAAGACATTTGAATACTTAGATTTCATGAAAATACAACATTTTGATGACACAGTATGAGAAGTTATATGCAGCCCCAAGATACTGGTAATCGCAAAATAAACTTAAAGTTTCTTAGGAGAGATTATCAGTTAATAGTTAATTGTTTAAGCATTTGTTTTTCTATCACCTATTCAGAATCATTTTTGTGATGTCTTCTTTAAAGAAATGTTTTTGTTTGCTTGTTTATTTTGACATCATTCTTCATTTTGCACATATTTTCACATTGGTTGTAATCCCCATGGAGGAATAATTGTTTTTCCTTCATGATTATATGACTTGATGATGTTTGCATTGGCCTCAGTAAGTTAGGTTCCAGAGTTCCAATCTTGATTTCAATTTCTCTGACTTCCTCCATTTAATGTCTTTTGGCAACTTGAGACTACTTCATGTAAGATAACCCAGACTTAGACTTAATATAATGCTTAATGTTCATGAACTAATGTGAAAACTAATGAACCAGTGCTAGAAATTTTGGTCCATGACCATATTGTTCTGATCTTTCATAGTCCTGTCTGCTGACCTAGTTGGCAAGTGAAATTCACTCTTCTCACTCGTGTGGAACAGAGGTCACTTAAATATTAAAGGTTTGGAAGTTCTCTCCCTCTCATCTTTTAACCTAGATTAAACCTTGGTCCAACATGATGAAGGGTGTGTGTACATATACGTAAGTATGCATGTGTGTGTTTGTGTGTATGCTCATGCACCCCAAAATTGTGTACATCAGAAGTGGTGATCTGTCAAAGTAAAGGGGTGAACCTGGGGCCTCCCCAGAGGTGCAAGGAGTTAAGTCTCAGCACCCTGAAGTTATTTGCAGCCACTCAGCACAAGTAGGATCCCCAGCCAGGGAGCTGACACTCATGGTCCAGCAGACATCTCCTTTCTAATCTGCTGCTCCCCTCAGCAGTGTTTTCCAGTGAGTCTGCTTGTACTTCACCCTACTCTGTCTCTGGTGAATCTTCTCAACCCCTGTACCTTTGGCCTACACTCAGCTCTTACATGCATAAATAAATAAGCCTTTTTTTAAAAAAAGAAAAGGGGTCAAGTTTCATGCTTCATGTATCTATATTCTTTAAGTACAAGAACATGTTATAAATGGTTCACTAATAGTGCCAATAGGTATACAACAAGCCTTAGCCATTAACATTTTGTAATTTATAAGGCTCCTTTCTAGTTCTTGAAGTTCTGTCTTTTTTTTTTTTTCAAATATGCATAAGTGTATCTTGGGTACACATGGTAAAGTTGGACCTAAAAGATTTGAATCAAAAAGGAATAGAAAGTCGATAAGAATAAGTGATTCAAGATTTATACTTTACATAGGACTCTGAAATGTACATATAAACTGTTAAAATGGCTGTTGGAGTCTAGAAATAAATGATAGTTCACACCTAAGTGAAGTAGAAGTGCTAGAAACACTAAGGATGATGGTGAAGAAATGCTTAAAGAAGTGACCATAATAGAACGAATTTACCAGGTGAGGTCAGGAAAATAATAGCTGGTTATATTCCAAAGAGAAGCCCTAGAGTGATAACTATCACTCTAATCCTTTGGGAGATTGTAAGAGATGCTAGAAATGGGTTCTTCATAACAATAAGGATAAAAAGATCCTAAAATAAGAGAGGCCAGATGGTATATTTGAAGTCATTATAATAATAAATGTCAATGTCAGCAGGCAACCCCAGAACTATGGGAATGATTAAGAGGATGTCTGTGTTCCTATAAGAAAGACAGCAGTCAGCTCACAAAGATGCAAACAGCCTCTTCAATAAAATACCCCAATCTTTTGCAGTGTTTCCAGACCTGAGCCAGTCCTCAAAGCACATTAATTAATCCATTGATTAAAGGAAAAAATGAGATCCCATGAGGAATGACTTTGGTTTGTTCTTCTCTCTCTCTTTTTTTTTTAAGGAATGACTGCTGAATTTCTGTTGCCTTAACCCCACATGTGGGATTGACCACGGGTGAGGCAGTTTTCTTCTTTTGAAGTCAATTATTGGAGAACAGGGGAATTGAGTACTGGTTCTGATCGTGAAGGAGATTTGGGGCAGTGCATCATTTACAGCATAGGTACTTCTTACTCAACTACACTAGCCTCTATAGTAAATTCAACACATCTGCGAACAGCTTCTGTGGTATGTTGGCAAAACTTCAATATGTGTATACCGTTATGATTCCTTCCAGAGGACTTAGGGCTATTAGTCAGATAACCATCCCATAGGGAATGTGAATATTTTGACATTTTAGGACTGTGGAACACAGAGTGTAAGTTGATGCTAATATTTGACGGTCATGGCCTTGTGGAAGTGAATGCATATAAGGACCTGTTAATAAAAATGGAGATCTGGCCCAGGAGTCAGTTGTTGAGGATCTCATTCCCACAAGTATGAGAATCTAGGTAATTCAAGATAAGTCACTGATGTTTAGATGCATTCAAAATAGAAAATAGACAAGAGATAATGAGAATAAGTTTTAGTACAAGGTGAATTGCATGGATACTATACATTTCAAATTCTTTGAAGTTTCTCCAGGAAAAAGATATTGAAGTTTTGCCAGCATACCACAGAAGCTGTTCCCAGACGTGTTGAATTTACTATTGAGGCTAGTGTAGTTGAGTAAGAAGTACCTATGCTATAAATGATGCACTGCCCAAAATCTTCACGATCAGAACCGGTACTCAATTCCCCTGTTCTCCAATAATTGACTTCAAGAGAAGAAACCTGCCTCACTCATGGTCAATCCCACATGTGGGGTTAAGGCAACAGAAATTCAGCACTCTGCTCCAATACTGGAAGGTTTCCTATTGCATTTTTCTTTTCTCCCAGACTTGCACATATTCCCTTAAATATGTTTCTGAAAACACTTTCATGAAAAGCTCCTATGTGCAAATCACTATCTTGGAATTTGTTTCCTGAAAGAAACTCACTTAGGCTATAAGCTCAAATACCCTATTAAGTGACAGCCAGAATTAAAACTTTCTCCTCCATAACTTATTGCTAAATCCTTTCAATATGTTCTTCATCTATGTTTTTTATACTGTGAAATATAAAATATGAATTTGTATATCTGAATTTCTGATAGGACACAAGTTTCTAGAGGAAAAGGGATGTTATCACAGATATATTTATTCCCTAAATTGTGCGAATTTGCTATCTTCTGTTCAGAACCCAATTCACATAGTATTTGTAGGATGAATAAATTTTGAATAACAGCCTGATAGATATTTTTTCAGTTTGTTGTAAATTATAATTACAAGAATTATTATTCAAATATTTCTTTAAAGAAGTTTCGGTGCATTAAGAGTATTAAATATGTTGTCTTTTCTGACCTTCTATTGTTATTGTTATAAAGGGTATTAACATAACTTCAAATTGTTCTACTTCTTCCCATTTCCCCCTACACTTACTGATGCATTTCTCTTCCAAATATATATAATTATTATTGGATGATTCTCTTGTTCAAAAGTCTGATACACTCCTATTTTTTTTTTTAAGATTTATTTATTTATTCATACAGGTACGCCAGAGGCTCAGGGGCGGCAAGAGGCTTCACCAGAGACAGAGTGGGGAGCAGAACAGGCAGATCTATGAAGTACACTGCTGAGGGGAGCAGTGGGCAGTCAGGAGAGGTCTGCCACACCAGATGGTCACCTCCGGGGCAGGCGGGAATTGAACTCATGCAGAAGTGGCTTTAGCTTCTCAGTGCTGTGCTTTAACCCGCTGTGCCACCAGGGAGGGACTACACTCCTAATTTTTAAAGGAAAACCCCACAAAATTTTCCTGAGTGAAGACTACAATTTATTGTATCTTATTTGCCATTACTTTACTTCACATATCTAAATACCTTCCAGAATAATTTTGATCTATTTATTTTCTTCCAAATGTTCTCCCAGACTTCATTACTCAAAATTTTAACAGAGCTCAGATCAAGTGTTACTTCCTTTGTCCTTTTTACCCTTATTCTTTAAGTCCCTGTCTTTCCCAAGGAAAAAGTAATCCCTCCTTATATTTAGTCTATATATCATAATTTTTATTATCTTCTAGAATGTTCCATTTTCAAACGTGTGTACAATATATCAATTTTCCTATCTCCTATGATTATTGTTTTGTCTTTCTCTTTTGCCCTCAATGCATTTTCTGGCACTTGTTCATTACTACGTAAATTTTACTGAGTGAATGAGATGCAAATGGATTTTGACAATATAATGGGTAATTGACCAGCTATAGAGTTGATTTGTTTCCCTTAAGATATATATGTCAGATGTATTTAATGACACTTAGATAGTAAATCATGTATATAATGAGGTGAGACTTCATTGACAGAAAAGACTCTAACAGAAATGAGGGAAGGGATATGCCCAGAGAGAAAAGATATCAACACAGAAACAGCTCTTTGCCTTATGGCTAATTTGATATCTACATTCAATGTTACAAGTGAGGCAATACATGATTTCATAAATTCATTGTAACTTTCTTATTTAATAATGACATTAAGATTAGAATAGCTCTAATTGATCTCCTGAAACATCTACCTGTAATTTCTGTTGTGTGTATATGTGTTATAATTTCTAAATGTTTTATAGCTCTAGTGCTTTATAGCTATTCAATATTTTTAAATGGGCTATAGTAGAATTTTATCTAGTATTTAGATATAATCTTGGTTATAGTAATCTACTTCTGGGGGGACATTGAAATTGTTTAATAACTTGTCTCATACTTCATTAGGATATTATTAGCAGCACAATGGAAAACATTTAACACATTCTTTTGTTTCTTGACAATATCAAGAGTGAATTTCAGCACCTTGGTCAGAGAAATGGGATTAAGAGCATTTTTGTACATTTTGAATTAATTTGGATTTAGCAGAGTAATTATTGTTTTTTGGTACACATTTAATATATGTTCAAAAGTAATTAGCAAAGGAATATAATAATCAGCTATAATTATTCTGTAAATACCCACTAACATCTTATCTTCTGAGAATTTTACCTTAATTTATAATCTTGTTTTGGTACTGATTTGAACAAAGTGAATAAAAATAATATAAACTGAGTATGAAATAATATTAACAATTAGTATTTCTTTTGTTGTAGGGGCTCATGGTTATGTTAAAAGTCCCCTGTTGGCTGAAAGTACATATTATAGTTTTGATAATATCTTATATCTTTGTTAAAATAATAAATATGCTAGTCATAGTGGTGGAGGTGGTATGAGATAGTGATCTTAGCAGATAAACTAAGATGTGACAATGTTGATAACTATCGAGAAACCTGGGTTTCATGTAGTTGTAGAGAATATTTGTGTGTATATTTGAAATTTTTCATAATATAAAGAAATATACCAATGTATTTTTTTAAAAAATGCATGTATCAGCCCTCCCTGGTAGCACAGCAGGTTAAAGCACAGTACTCAGAAGCTAAAGCCACTTCAGCATAAGTTCAATCCCAGCCCCAGAGGTGACCCACATGGTACAGCAGACCTCTCCTGACCTGCCCATTGCTCCCCTCAGCAGTGTACTTTGTGGATCTACCTGTTCTGCTCCCCACTCTGTCTGTGGTGAATCCTCTCATTGCCCCTGTACCTCTGGCCTGTACCCCAGTTCTGTATGCATAAATAAATCTTTTTAAAAATGCATGCATATGTGTATACAAGAAACAATGTGAAGTATATAGAAATGTGCATAGTGGTTTCAAAGTTATGGTTCCTCTTTTTTGGCTTGTCTTTGTTTTCTAATATTTTTCTGAAAACCATATGGCTTACAGTTTGGTGGACTATTCTTACCATACACAGTCTCTATGCCTTTCTAAATTATTTTCCTTATACTGACTACAGGACCTACACTCAGTTGCTAAAATGTCTCAAAATGTGTCTTTTCAAGTTTTCACATAATGTGTTTCTGCTATTCTTTATAGAGGGTCATAAAAATAATAATGATGATAGTATTAATAGTAAACAGTTCTGTGTGCTTATTATGTGTCTGAAACAATTCTGAATATTTCAGAATAACTCATTTTCATCTCAATCTTTGCCTCGAAACCTGACTTAGGCACTATTTTTTCCAATATTATAACTGAGGGAAAACACTAAAGAGATTAGGTAATGTGCCTGAAGTCTCATGCTAAGAAGGGAGTGATAATCCATCCTAAACTATGCAGAAATAAAGCTTTTTTGGAATTCAGTAGTTACTGTTAAGTTTCAGTTGCACCAGATACATTGTGAAGGTTACTTTAAATGGCCTTTGGAAAACTTGACACTCAGTGTTCAAAAAGTTATCCAGTGTGTCAATATGCCTTACTGGTAGATATAATAGACTTCAAAATCTGTTGATCATATTATAAAATTGATGACACAAGAAATGTGAAATTTGTTCTTAGTTCTTCCATATTTAACAAGTTATCTTCCCTTTTATTTAAGGTGACATAGATTTACAACACTATATAAGATTTACAACACTATATTAAGATTAATTACTCATCAGATTTGAGATACCATCCCACACCCAGCATACAAGTATCCAGTCCTTTACATAGGTCATGTTCCTCTTCCATCTTTGTTCCTGTCCCCATATTCCCTCCCCCAGTAGCATCAATTCTGCAGTTACATTTCTAAGATCTATTTATCAGTTCCCTTGTGGCTTTTGTTGATGATTTATTGTTCTCTTTTTGTTCCACATGTGAGTGAAGTCATTCGGTATTTGTTTTTCTCCTGAAACTTATTTCACTTAGATAATCCCAAACATTTTCATCCATGTTGTCACATGGCAAGCATTCACCTTTTTATAGCTGAGTATATTATGTATATATTCATTATATACATTATGTATATAATGTATATATACCATTATGTATATATAATGTATATTATGTATATATACCACATCTTTTTAATCCACTGCTCTGTCAGTATTATTTTATCTAAGGTAGCTTGGTTTTCTTTCATATTTTATATACATCATGTTGTCTCAAAAGCCAAATGTCTCTGGTTTTGTAGGAAGTTAGAATGATCACAATAATGATACAGAGGAAAAACAAATGTCAAAATTCAGTTTTAACATTGAAAGCAATGTTGTAGAAAGATAGTGAGACTGACAGTCAGATTTAGGGGGAGAAAATTATTGTCTCAGCAAGTTTGCAGTGCTTATTATTGGCAATTTGCAGAGAACAGCGTGGCAAGGCAGGTAGTCACATTGTGGTAAAAATCTTCTCTCTTAGAGAGAAGAAACATGTTAAATGGTTAAGATGAATAATAATAATATAAAAGACAAAGTGTTAATGCCTTGTATTTTCTTCTGATATTCTGGAGAGAAATTATGTCGCAGGAATCCTCCCATGTAGCATAAATAGAGTTGTATGTTTTTGCCTTTTAAACAATGTGTCTCATCTGACATTTGTTTAATATCCATGCACATTTTTTTGATTATTGTATTTTATAAACATTTGCTCTTTTGTTGTATGTTACTGTATCTTCTATAACCATTTATCACAGTAAACCTTGCTCATAATCTTGACAGATTTTCTCCACATTCCTTTACTTTATCAATATTAATTTTTGTCAACATGAAAAGTAATGCTTAAAGTTTAAATAAAGGATGCATTGTCAATTCAAACAATGGCATTAGTCAATTAAAATGATAAGAATTGGGCCCTCCCTGGTGGTGCAGCAGGTTAAAGCACAGCACCAAGAAGCTAAAGCCACTTCAG
>NW_004567104.1:25493913-25534766 GCF_000260355.1 Condylura cristata
CAGTCTTCCAGATTGTCCAACTTGCTGTTATACAGATATTCATAAGTAATCTGTAATAACCCTGTTGGTTCTTTGGGATTTGCTATCATATCTCCTTTTCATTCCTGATTTTATTTATTTTAATCTTTTATCTTTTATCTTAATGAGTCTACTCAAATCTTGCTCAATTGTGTTTACTTTAAAAAAAACTGTATTTTGTTTCATTGAAATTTTACATTACTTTTTGCTTGTCTTTTTATTTAAAAAAAATATACTGAGGTAACATTGGCTTACAACACTGAATATTATTCAGAAGTATATACTCAACCTCCTGTTCTTCTCCCTTTGCTCTGTACCTTTACCCTCCACCACTTGTAGCCTGAATTTTAAAGTCAAATTTCTAGGGAATTGTTGTTGGTCTAGTTTGTCTGACTCTTTGGTTTCATTACATCCACATATGGGTGATGTCATATGGTATTTGCCTGTCTTGCTGGTTTATTTCAGTTAGCATAATCCCTTCTAGTTCCATCCATGTTATCACAGTGGCAAAAGTTCATCTCTCTATATATACACCAATGCAGTTTAAACACTTGCCACACCTGCTGAATCTAGTCATCTATCTTTGGCCACACTGGTTGATTCCATAACTAATGTAAGTAGTGCTGCAGTGAGCATAAGTGTACATACATTGCTTTCAATTGATGTTTTACATCCTGTGGGTAGATGGCTAGGAATGGAATTGCTAGATCATATGGTAGTCCAAATATTATTATCATTTCCCCCCCAGAAACCTCCACATTGTATTCCACAGGGGCTTGATCAAACTCTAATCCCTTCAATAGTAAATGATGATTACACTTTTGCAACATGTTACTAATAATCGTTGTTTCTGGACTTTTTGATGTGGGCTATTTTACAGGTATAAGACAATATATCATTATGATTCTAATTTGCATTTCTTTGATAGTAAGTGATGATAGGTATCTTTTCATGTACCTATGGGCCATCTCTATATCTTCTTTGGACAAGTGTTTATTTAGCTATTTTTTCCATTTTGTATTGTTATTTTCTTGTGGTGAGTTTTCTTGTAGTGAGTTATCTGTAGATCTTGGGTATTAGCCCCTTCGTCAGACTCCTGTTGTGCAAATGCTTGCCCTTACTCACTAGATCTCTGCTAGAAGCATGACTCCCAACTAGCTCTTTAGGCTGTGAAAGTTTCTCTAGGGTTGTTGTGTTGCTGCCAGTGGTAGTGATCTTAAAATCCTGTGGCAAAGATTATGCCTGGCATATCAGACCTTACAGGAAGTCTCAAGTGACTGACCTGGGATACCTTAAAATGGCAAAGGAACACAACAGACAATGAGATTTGTTTGCTATCTGGCTATATTTGGGGAGCTCTGTGTAGTGTTTTCTCACCACGGGTGTGTGACTGCCTTCCTAAAAGTTTGGTGGAAGATAGCAAAGGTCTGAGCTATTTGCTTGTCAGGAGTAAACACCATTGATTTTAGTCTGTAATCCCCAGCTAGTTTACTTCCTTCCAAGGGATGGGTAGAGGTTTTATCAGGGATTTTTCCTTGGGACCTAGTAGTCTGGGAATGGCTTCAAGATGCATCCACTGCACAGTTACCAGCAAGGTTGTTAGAAGTTACCAAGGTAGTGCTTGCTGGTGCTTTTGACCCCAGATTACTCAGTAATACTTGTTTCCAAGGACAATGCTGTAAAAATGCTATCTCAGGTTCCCTCTTTATTGGCAATTTTCAGAGCAATGTTACTGCTTTAGTTTCCATGACAGGTGAGTCTGCTCACAGGTCTATTAAAGATTTATTTTCAGACTTCACTTTTTCTTATTAAAACGACTGTAAAAATTTAAAGTGAGTGCAATTTATGGGTTAAGGGCTACTTATGGTCATTAAAAGAAAGAAAGGAAAGCCTAAGTCTAGCAATATGGTGCTCTACTCCCAGAGGAAGCTGAAATTGCTCTACCAACAGAGTGATGTGGGTTGTACTATACAGATGCCACTTTGAGATTCCAGCCACAATGACTCCCCAGTGGGCCAGGATGAGAGAAGACTGACTCTGGCTTCTGTGAGGTGACAACTCTCTGGAGATCAAACTGAAAGAAGGGTGTGTTT
The DNA here is from genome assembly GCF_000260355.1 of Condylura cristata. Lineage (NCBI taxonomy): Eukaryota > Metazoa > Chordata > Mammalia > Eulipotyphla > Talpidae > Condylura > Condylura cristata. Next base: position 25,496,025 of record NW_004567104.1, read on the forward strand.
TGGCCTTTTGCCTGATTGTAATGTCGGATTCTGACTTCTCACTGTACCATCATTAAATGGCTTCCCCTGCTCTCAGCTTCAAAGCACCTGGAAAGCCCTAGAGTACATTACTTTTAGAAAACTCCAAATTATGGTTCCACAATCCTGGGTTTCATCCCAGAGGGGCAAGTCATTGAGTAATAATGACACTCTTGAAATGAGAAATTATCTTGAAACACCCTTTCTATGCCTTATTATTTCAGATTATAGACCTGAAAGAAAGAAAGTTAAAAAATCTGCTGTGTCCCTGAAAAAAAAAGTATTATTTAACTCCTGATCTCCAAAATAAGAGTGTAGAATGCTTCAAGTGCATGAGGAGTGCACTGTAAATACTCTTTCTTCAATTGTTGCACTTCGCTTTAATAGGTGGCAGAGAAAACAGTAATACCTTTACCTGAAAAAAGTATAAAATCTGTCCAGCACAAAGGGAAAAAGAGAGCATCTTCATGAGTATTGGGTATGAGCTGAGACTTCTTTATATTATATTAGTCAAAGTACTTGGAAGAATTGTTTCTTTATATTAGTCTCAGTACTTGGGAGAATTGTTTCCCTTTAATCTGACTCTTTTTGTTTAATAAGAATATTAATAATTTTGATATTAGTAGCCAACTCTTCCATCTTACTCTTTCTATCCTGAATTTTTGCAATAGTTTTCAATCTGCAAACAGTGCTGACTTAATGTAGTCCAACTTATGAATTTTGACTTTACAGTGGTAGATATGTAACATATGTAATATGTAAATTCAAAGAAATAATACTTTGAGTTTTAAATTTTGATCTTTCTCTGAGATAAGAACATGTGGTTAGGAACTCTTTCATGGTATTGGTCAACTTCCTGCCAGTGTGTGGTCAGAAGAGTAAATAATCAATATTCTACAGACATTTTCATTTTAGTACAGGGTTCAATAATTATGTAAGATACTCAACATATTTTACTCAGATTTGTGTTAGATGACTTAATTGTAGGATCATTTACTTCTGACTCGTTTGAAGGGGATGAGATCTAGCTACCATGTTCAATGTGTTAATTGTACTAAATGCATTTTTGACAGGATATTTTCAATCTATGACGTATTTATCTGGACATGTCCCAATTATACATACAAGAAATTTGTATATATTTCTATTTTCTGAAATGATAGAGGATGAATGAGGTCTCTTTCAGGAAGGATGAAATTAAGATGGACTTAAACCCTATATTAATCTAGAATAGAACATGAATGTGAACTAAGATTTAAGATGCCCCTCTAGACTTCTAGTACTTTACCTCTGAGGCTGTGTCAATAATCAGAATTATCAGCATAAGTTCAGTCATTGTGTGATGGCTTAGAAAAAGAACTAGACCTAAAATCAATGCAGGGCTTACTGTTGGCCTCACTACTTAACCTTAGAGCCAATTTTCTCATCTATAAGGTGGGAATTAAGTGACCCCCCCACCCCATTCAGATATGATATTTCCAATGACTTTGTACTTATGACACCCATAATTAGAGAAGGAGAGGTTAAGGTGATGCTTTCTCCAAGAATAAACAAACAAACAACCCTGTAAGGAAACTAAATAAAATCCAGGTTATACATTCACATAGCACTGTTTTCTCTTGAAAATTATCTTACCTTTAGGGAAATATGACCAATATATGCTCACAATTTTCATAATTCCTTGTGATGGAACTACATTGAGTCTGGAACATTTTACTAAAACTTTATTCATTTGGGGAATTATGGACATGAAGGACAAGGAGATTGTCATGAAACTAGTTAACATTATAAAGCATATAGTTTGCTGCTGTTTGAGTTTCCATTGACTGTCCTATTTTGCATGGCAAGTGCAATTTTAGAGACATTCCTGAATCCATTCAAAATCATTCTTCCTTGAGATCCCAAACTAGATTCTATGAGTATTGCGTGAGCTTCTAGATCGACTTATATCTCAATAAACATTTCCATTATGGAATCTAATTATTCCCTTGTTTTGACTGAATATACTTAAGTTATGTTTCTCTCATTTATAAACATGTTAACTTAAGTACATACTTCATCTTTATTTCTTCTGCAGAGCCAAACACAGGTTTTATTGGTTGAATAAATGCCTCAATTATTAACACTATCATTTTGGGGAATAAAATGTTTTTTCTATCACATAAAACTTATAGCAGAAATAAGTAAAGTATTGTTAGCTCATTAAAACATTAAAAAAATTGTTTCTAAAATAAGGGCATAAAATAGGATTAAGTTTTGTCACATATTTATTAGACATAAATTCATTATTTACATATAATTAGAAATATTTTAAATCATAAAAAATCAATCATTTAATATATTAACGGTTAAATTGAATTTTACATTATAGAATATCTAATGTAGAAATTACAACTGTAATGTTCATGTAACAGAAAAATGTCGATACACATTTGAGAAATGTGTTTAGAAATATACCATCTATGTATAACTTATAAACCAGTTTTATTTGATTTAGTGAAAAATAAAGAATAGGTGGTACATTTCACCTTTGCCTTATGTCAACCTTTTGGTAAGATAAAACCACATGTAAAATTGTATATCTCGAGGCAAGAAGTGAACTTATCAAAAAATATCACTCTATTATCCTCTATATTTTCTTATGTACTATGATATAGATAGATTTGTCATTGAATTAATTTGTCACACTTTTTAAAAATATTTCTGCTGTCTTGAAACAGATCAAATGAGCAGTTCTTTCTATTGATCCACTTGGTTTCTTTTCTTCAAATTTTCCTGAATTATAATTTAACAACACTGCAGTCTTAATCAATTCCATTTATTAAGTGTCATCTGCAGAAGTGAGATGGAGATGCAGTTCCAATTGCATTTGTCTTCCAAATAATAGTAAGGTATTTGTGTGATTTATTTTAAGATGATCAGAGGACACAAAGATATCATTAAATTTCAAAATATTGATATTGGAGTCTAATTTTTATGTGATGTTAGAAAAGAGACTCTTTAGTTGACTTAATATCTGAAAGCCTCATTAATGTATCCCTGAGAAGGGAAAGAGCCGTTAAGCTCCAAAAGTTGATAGCATTAGTCTGGCCATATTCATCATATAGAAAATGTACAAATTAACAAGATTATGGTTAAAATCTAGAAGAAGAAAATCTACTATTAGAACATACTATACACAATATAAATATGTCCATCCGTTCACAAACATATTCAGGTTTTATTTCTTAGATTAGTAAAACATTAGCTGCTTTTACTGGATGGGCATGGTAAAGTCATACAAGGTCATATTCTCAGGTGAGACAACTCACCAGTTTCCCAAACATCCACAACATAATATTCTATTCACAATATAAGTGAATATCAAATGTCTATAAGTATGATTGCAAAAGGAAGTGGCAATATTCCCCAAGTCATCCATGATATAAGTGACAGTAAATTATCACAATTTAAAGCAAGTCTGTTTTAATATTTTTAAACCAGGCTGAGACCAACCTTTTTTTAAATCACAATAAGTGACCTTATTTCACATGCCAAATGCATTGTGGAAAGTCTAGTTATTTGCTGTTGGCACATAACACACAAAGCACATGATATATGAAAAATAAGAATTTGTTGACTGATCAATTTTGTTTTACAGCTTGAACATTAAGACTTTCAAAATGCATTGCTTTTTTTTTTACTTCAAATGTATTAAAGTACAATCAATTCTAATTCTTAAATTTATTACTTTAAAGAGAGAGACATTTTATCCACCAGAGACACGGATGCTAGAATATCCCAGACACTGTTCTGTGTGTTATCTTGTTTGAAAAAAATTGAATGTGTTCTATCTCTTGGTATACCATAATAGCGATCCCAATAATAATATTAACATTTTGGATTACACTTGATGGACTATAGAAAATTTAATGGGAATAAGATTTTGTAAAGTAGATTATATTTGCTCACATCTCCAAAATAAAGTACAATTGAAACAGCAACAGTTACAAAGGGCATATCTGAATTACAAAGATTTCCTAAGAACACATGCACACTCTCAGGTGTAGTTGGTGACTTATTTGGAGATAGGGAAAGGAAAATGAAAAAAAAAAAAACATTCAATAGATTTTTATCATTAACTTATGGTCCTAAAAAAAATAGGTGTACATATTTGATATGTGAATTATTCTGAGAAGGGTAATAAACTTGGAGGATGGGGGAAAAGAAGTAGTATGAATGCTAACATACATTTATTTTACTTATAAAAAGAAAAACATTTGATGTCAACATTTGCCTTAAATCTATGCACACTTATTTAAAAATTAATATGGCCCACTTTTTTGATGTGAGCTATTTCCACACAGCTAAATTCAATAAGCTGCAAGTGGACTCAGATCAGAAAAAGAATATTGTGATCAGAGCAATGGTTTCATGTTAATTACAAATGGCTCACTTTCAATTTAATTAGGTACAACATTTATTAACATAGTATCTGTAGTGCCTATCAAATCTAGAGAGAATAGGGATCAAGATGGCAGTGTGGAAGTAAAAATGATGCGACTCAGCCTCACTTCATAGAATTGATTAGTGAATATCACAAACCATTAAATAGAATTAGTGATAATCTAGCCCACCTTCTATTCTGCAGCTGGGAAAACTGAACCTTCATATCAGGGAAGTAGCTTTCTTAACATGACAGCTGGTGAAAGACTCTAGAGTAGCCACAGTGTCCAAGTTGTTCACGGTTATCAACTCCCCACAGTGCCTGCTATCATAAGCACTCGACAAATATGTTGGGTGGGTCAATGAGTGAAAACATGAAAGACTAGATGAAAGAAAATGGCAGAACTAGGTGACTCTACTCTCAGGAATAGAAATTTGTCAGCAACTGAGTAGGTTAAGATAATAATTGTTCTATTACAAGTCCCTCAAAACCATTCTTGTTTGGGCCATGTTGGTTAAAGAGTCAATGCCGGGTGCTTAGAGAAAATGATGTACTTGGGACATTTGGAGATAATTTTAATTCTCTTTAATCTTTTAAGTTATAGATTAGAGTAGAATTACAGCTGTATGAAGAGACTGTCAACTCTACCTGGGAAATTCAACTTAACTGAACTGTCCTTGTTATAATATTACCTCTACATTCAGTCTTTAGGAAAGTTGATAGGCAAAGGCACCCATTGCTATTGCATCCTATCTATCAGAACACTTACTAATAGTACTGCAAGCAATAATAAACCCTTATTCTAGAGAGTTTTCAAAAATAGAGGAGAGAGATGAAGTAAAAGGATGAAAATTGTGAACATAAAAACTGCTTAACAAAAGAAAAACGGTTAGTCTTGATATAATTGGGACAATATTTGTAGGTCTCAAAGGAATATACAGGCAACTGGAAAATACCTTTTCAAGTATAGAGCAAAGGCAGGAAGTCAACAGCAGGTGTTGGTGTGTAAACAAATCAAATTCAGGTGATAGAAGATCTGGCATGTTTCACTATGGATTCTTGGATGTCATTCCCTGCAGATTTAAGCACGTAATTACATTTGACATTCAAAGTGACAGGAGACAGTCAGGGCAATAATTTTGTATTCCACACAGTTAGATTCAAGTGCAACTGAGGTCTTTGTAAACAAAGTTCATGGCAAGTCCTTTGTGATAGAAGGGGTCACTAAGACTGCTTAGGGACCCAGGTAAACTTCCAGCCTCCCTCCTCATCTCGACGAACAAAGGCTTGACCCTGGTGGAAGGAATGAGTTTTCACATTACAGTGAGGGCTCAGGGATGTGGAAAAGGCCATCTCTGTTTTATTGGGTGACACATCAGAAGTATAGTAAGGAAGAGTTTGCAGCCCTTCTGGGGAATTTGAAAGTTGAGAAAGGAGGTGAAAATCTTCCCTCTGGCTGGCAGTGCTGTGCAAGGGGCTTGTTCTGTCACCTCCATGGTCAATTGGCAGATTTTCCCTGGGAATATGTTCATAATCAACTATGTCACTGGGAAACTGGGGAAATGTGCTTGTGATTCTTCTGGAATGAGAGGAGAGGGCACTGTAGTTAGCTGATAAGGTGTCATCAATGGTGTTGAGGTCTTTTAACCCAAGTGTCTGAAGGACCCAAGGATCTACAGGGGGCCCAGATTGTTCTTCACATTTAGCAAATTCACTAGAGAGGTTTCTCTTGGCATTTTTGCAATGGGGAATCTCAGGAGGAAAATATCTTTGCTCTTTGGGTTTCCTCTTCCCCTTTCTGAATTTGCCACATGCCTTGGAGAACTCATCTGATGACAGCAATTTCTGAGGAAGTAATATTTGGAAACATACACAGTGAGATAATCAACCACAATCATTTACTTTGCTTTTGTCTAATTGCACCTCCAACTATTTATTAGACATCTTAATTCTTTAGAAAACTTGATTACATTTTCACACATGCATAGTACAGTAAAACTGCGTGAGTTAATTTTTGCTTTAAAATTGAAATCTATGATGGTAACTTACCAAATAGAAACTCCAATTCATATTTTTCACTAGTCATTTAAAAGTTGAGTGAAGTAAATGATGTTTTCAAAATTTTGATTCAAGAATATCAATATTATAACAACAATACAAACTATCATATATTGGGCAATTATGATATATAGGTTCTCATTTTGTATGAGTACTATTAAAGAAAATCTTTCACAGAGGAAACTGAGCAGAATCTTATTGAACACTTGCTGAGGATCATACAACCAAGAGGTCAACCTAAATCATCAGAATCTAAAGACAACCACTGATTGAAGACTATGTAACACCACTTTCTCTCATTTCATTTAATTTTGTAGCACCCCCATATATGTAAGGTATTCTAAATCTAGCTATCAGTATAGATATGTACAGTATTCTAAGCCTTGCTAACTTCAGAATGAGAGAGAAAACTGCTTAAATACTGTCACTAATTTAAAAATATTCCCCCTTTTAAAACAAGATAATGACTGCAGTTTGGAGTCCAGCTAATAACCATGAGATGTGCTTTCTTTCTTTCTTTTTTTTTTTTTAAAATTTTTTTTTTTAAAGATTTATTATTTGTACATACAGAACTGGGGTGCAGGCCAGAGGCCCAGGGGCGGTGAGAGGCTTCACCAGATACAGAGTGGGGAGCAGAACAGGCAGATCAACGAAGTACACTGCTGAGGGGAGCAGCGGGCGGGTCAGGAGAGGTCTGCCACGCCATGTGGTCTCCTCCGGGGCAGGTGGGAATCGAACTCATGCGGAAGTGGCTTTAGCTTCTCAGTGCAGTGCTTTAACCCACTGCGCCACCAGGGAGGGCCCTCTTTCTTTTTTTTTAACGAAACTAAATAAACTGTGAAGAAGTCAAATCCAGTCTTTTGTTCTCTGAAATACTGTATCTGGTAAGTAAAGTAGCAAGCATCACCTTGATAGAGGTAATATTAAATAAAGTATTGTGGCTAGAAGCAAAGATTGGTAAAGATTGATGACAGAAGCAATGATGATGACAGAAAGGCAAAGAGATGACAAAAAAAATTCAAAGAAAGAAAAAAGAAGAAAAGGGACAAATAGCAAGTGATTTATCTTTGTGTTAGAAATAGTTCATTTTAAAAATATAAGGGAAAATGTTCACTAAACAATAATGTTTAATTAAACTTATTGTGGTGATTTTTTTTAAATATGCACAAATGTTGCATCATTATACTGAAATCAATGTAATGCTATATATTAATTCTCTTTCTAAAAACAAACTCACACTGCAATTTGTGATATCTAATTGCCAGATAGAGATCTGGGCTCCATTCATAGTATTCACAGCATTTTCAATTGGGACAATTCTTTTCTTTTTTTTCTTTTGTTTTTTAATGATTTATTGATTTATGCATACAGAACTGGGGTACAGGCCAGAGGTGCAGGGGCGATGAGAGGATTCACCAGAGACAGAGTGGGGAGCAGGACAGGCCTACTAACGAAGCACACTGCTGAGGGGAGCAGCAGGCGAGACAGGAGAGGTCTGCCACGCCACGCTATGCGGATCACCTCCGAGGCCAGGGATCAAACTTACACTGAAGTGGCTGCAGCTAGCTGCAGTGCTGCCTCCTAACCCATTGAGGCACCAGGGAGGGCCCAAGGGGCAATTCTTAAAAGCTCCTTTAGCCCATCTATTTACAAATTAAGGTAACAGTGGCCTTAAGTGACAAGTGATTGGCGCACCTAAAGTAAAACAAATAATTAAAAGAACAGAATAATTCTGTTCTTTGATGAGCGTTTATTGGCTCAGCAATTCCCTTAATTCATTCCTTTAGTAATGTATGGCTGAAATCTGCAATCTAGATACTTTAGAGAAATGAAACATGAAAATTCTTGTGAAAGTGCTATATTTCCATCAGAAAAATTCATCTACCCTTTAAATGCACATCAAGACACATTGTTTAGCAGATTTACTACATTTAATCAAAGAATTTTACCAAGTGACCTCTTTTCTCAAATGCTCTATCCTTATAAAGGGAATGGTTACATACCTTGGCCTTTTCTTCAAGACATTTAACTAGAGCAGAATTCAGGTATTGTCTGAGATGATTATTCTCTTCATGTAGCCTAGCAAGTTCTTCTTCCTTCTGCACCAATGTATCTTGGAGCTGCAAGAAGCAGACAATGGAAAATGCTGCTCCACTATATTGACTTTGTAACCTTATAATAATGCCACTGATCCTTAACCTGCTTAAAGTAGATTATTTTTCTGTTTGTTTTATGAAATAAACCTCAGGGAGCCCGAGTCCTCAGAGGCCTAAATTCAATCTACACCCACCTACCACCTGATTGTTCAGTTTTGTGCTTTACATTTTTTTTATTCACAGCAAAGTATTTGAAGAGATTATATGACTTCTAAAATTGTAACCACAAGGGAATTGGGAAAGTATGTAGGAAAATGAGCTGAGTGCAACTGTTTAAATATAGAAAAAGTTGTTTGTAAAGATTTTGCTGGGTTCCTTCCTTGCACATTAAAGAAGAAAGAACAAGAAAAAGAGGTGGGTTGGCTTTTCTCAGCCTCACATTGACCTGTCCATATGACCTCTTTCAGGAACAGCAGAAAATAAATGGAAAATGAAGCAATCTTTGAAAATACTTTTGTAATGATCATCCCTTCCAAGTGACAAACTAAGTTGATGGTTCAAAACTACTATCACACTCATTGTATATCACTTTGATCATTCCAGCAGCCTTCTGTGGTGGGGAATAAATATTCCAAGCCCACCTTATGGTCAAGGAAGATCCAAGAGTCATACAGCTCAAATATATAAAGTGAGGGCTTGACTACAAATCTTCCTACAGTGTTTTGGTGGTTATTGCTGTGGGGGTTTTTTCCATGGCACAGATTAGTCAACTTTGCTCTTTCTGTGAACATGTATCCACTTGGGTTCCTACATGAAAGTAGACATGTGACATTAAGGGAGGACCTCAAGAACGGTAAGTGCCCAGTCTCAGATATGTGATGGTCGACACATACCTGCTTGTTTCTGAAGAGCTGAGAGGAAAGCTGAGCCTCTTCCCATGAACATGAATTAGGAACCGGGAAATTCAAGTCACCGGATGATTCTGTGTGACAGCACCGAATGGAAAACCAAAAATAAACACCTGAAGTAGGTGTGCAATAAAAAACTCACCAAAGGATTTCAGAAGGTTCAATAGGTTCAGTTACCTTTCTAAAAATAGCAGTTGTCTCCACAAATGAAAACAAAATACCTAAAGCTTTCAGAACAGGTCAGCACATTATGAAAGTCAAATATTTATGGAGTATATGACAATGTGATTACTGTAGAGGGGAAGTTTTATGTGCTAAGAGGTGACAATATTTTTTAATAAGTATATCATTGTTGGTCAAATTTTATAAAAACTATCACATCTACTTTACCAATTCATTCACTTAATTATAAATTTTCTCCCCAATCTGTGAAGCAATACATTTTCACTCTTTTTCAAGGCTTTATCTTATTGTTTAAGCTTTGGTCTTTGATAGTAAAGTGTTTGATTGTAGAATCAAATTGTATTTTGTAATGCTATCATTTCATTTTTTCCAAAAGCTCTTCCTGTCAGCATATCAGTAAATCTCATGGAGAATACTTTATTCAGAGTTCTAGAGGTAGCACTTTTAATCTTAAAATAATTTTAATCTACTTTGAAGGCCTTTACTAAAACCTCAAGACTGTTTCCCAATCTCATGTATTTTGAATGCTATCATATGGATGTCTTCTATGCTTTTCAAACTGTTGTTTCCATATTTAATTGAACACTGTACCTGACAAAAATTGCATAGACATGCTAACTGGGCTTATTTTTTACTTTCTTTTCTTGGTCTATGAAAGTTATGACTCTTGCCCTTTTCTACTTAAAGAGATATATTTCTGAAATGTTTCTGTTAAAGTGAAATGATGAGTAAAGAGCATAAAATTGTACACATAGTTTATTTCAGATTTTTAGGCATTCTTTTTTCACTATTATTTATGGTGGGAAGCTAAAATTGAATAACAACCTTCCTGACATATCACTATGTTTCAATATTTTAGTTTTTTCATTTACTTGTATGTTTCCCAAGTCAATATGTATATGTGTGTGTGTGTGTGTGTGTGTATGATGCAGAATAGTATAGATATTTCATTTTAAGATGTCTGAAAGTTTTTCCAGAAACTTAACTGTTTATATAGCTTAATACTTGCAAATACTGTTTACTATGTTCCATATCCAAATTAATATGTCATTTTCCAGCTATGGTATTTACCCTCCAAGTTGAAGCTTTCTTTGTGAAAAAGAGAACCACCTTCTTTACCTATAAAAGTGCTCATAGAACTTCTTCTATGAAACAAAATATTGAGTATCCTTCCTTTTTATTCTCTCATACCCAAGGAAACTTTACTGAATTCCAGAAGAAATGATCCAACTGTAATTCTGATTCCAAAAGCATCCTTGCTAATATTGTATATAAAACTTTGAGCTAGATTCAAACTCATTTAGTCAGTCTGAAGTTTCCAAGAATGCTTATGTGTAAGGAAAAATACATATTGCCCACTGGGCAGTAGAAACCCACTGTCACTATTTGGCCAGTACAAAGAGCAGGTTATTTCACTTGTAAAGTGCAAGCATTTGGGGGCTTTCTTATACTTTCCATATCATACCTTTTTCTATACAGATCCAGTCCATGATGCTTTGCAACTATAGGTGCTGGAAAAGAACTCCAGATCTATCGGGAAAGCAGAAGAGCAGAACTTACCCTGTGCCTGTGGTGCTTGTTGGGGCTCTCTGTTGTCCAGGAGACCAGCAGACCAAAAAGAGACCCAAGTCTCCGTGGAAACGTCAACACTAGATTCTGACGTTGTAGTGGAATACGGGCAATTATAGCTCTGGCCTCCTACAAAGTACTGATCTTGGCAAGGCAGAATGGTGTTCTGTGAAAATTCAGTATTGGGGCGGGTGGGGGGGGTGGGCAGTGGAGATGGGATGATAGGAATTTGGAGAAGAAATGGGCAGGAGAAAGATGCAAAAGTTACATACAATGAATGAAAACTAATGTAGAAGTTCAAGTATAGACCCCAGATTATTGTTGAATCATCAAATTATATTTATCAAAAGAAAACTATTTGCTTGGATTACATATTTCCTTAAGTCCTCTAAGCAAAAAGTATGGACATGACTTGTAAACATCTCAATGTCCTTTGCAATACCTGAGTCATCTAAAGAGTACCCAGCCTCTCAGTAAAATGAATCTTATTTAATAATGCAAAGGCATAAGAACTACTTGACTTTTTCTAGAACACTTCTAAAGTATATTTATAATAACTTTGAAAGGCAAAGACCCAGGATGCTAAGGCTATACTGCACAGGACTTCATATAGTTCCAGAAGTATAAACTTGCTCCATTCTTCCCTCCCTTCCTGTGTTTTTAAATCCTGTTGAATGGTCTGAATAGTTGGTTTAGTTCTCTCTCTCTTTCTCTCTCTCTCTCTCTCACATATACACACACACACACACTCACTCACTCATATTTTAGAGATAACGAAATCAATTTAAAAATTTTGTTCCCAGTTCCACACACAGGAATATAAAATTACTCCATAAGCACATAATCAAAGCTGAAATTAGTCAGCAAGATAACAAGCTCTAGCTTTCTCCATCACTAGGTCTCAGTGCCCTTCCAAAGTTATCTTGCCACCACTAACTGCCTGGCATGTATTCTCCACTGTGTTCCAAGCCAGTGAACACCCTCCTCCCCCTGACTCCTCAAACCTCAAACACAATCTTTCCAAATGTGCAGGCAGGCGCAGGTATGCAGCCATTCGGGTTAATTTGTATAACAGCCCATTCCTAATGATTTGTCAATGTTTAATCAGGTAAGAACCATTCATCTCAGCAAAGTCCAGCTTTGGATAAACTCCTTTGGACCACTACAAGTCTTTTGTTGACTTGAGGGTTTTCTCTACCATAACATAAACAGAGAGAGAACAAATAAGAAGAGAAAAATAAAAAAAGTTAACTCAATTAAGACACACTTTGTTAATGTTCCAAAAAGTTAAGTTTCAGGTCCAGTTCTGATTCAAGTCCGGCTTGGGCAGCGCAGACTAAAAAATTCAGCCAAAAGTTTATCAAGTGCTATTTTCTTTTATTCTAAAAGCATGTTTGTAGACTCCTTCCCTGAGGTTATTATTGGAATCAGAGCTGTGTTATTATGCAATTGACACCTGAGAAGAAAACAAACCCCAAATACCCATAGACTGGTTCGAGTGCCAGTGTTTGCAAATATGTGCATAATCTAGAGGAAGAGGTGGAATGAAAAGTGAATGCAGGTGTGGAGGGAGAAAAAGTACAGACAGTTGAAATAACAGAAGGTAAAAGGATGAGAGAGAGAGAGAGAGAGAGAGAGAGAGAGAGAGAGAGAGAGAGAGAGAGAGAGAGAGAGAGAGAGAGAGAGAGAGAGAGAGAGAGTGAGAGAGAGTATCTGAAAGACAGAGAAAGGAAAAAAGGGAGGCGGGTCTCAGGGAAGACCTGATTTAACTGGCAGGTAGCAGAAAGACACCCCCACCCCACCCACAAGTTTCCCCAGCAGGCTTGCTATAGCTAGCTCCTCACTTACCATCTTGCACTGGAAGAAGGCGCTGCAGAAACTGAGCCCACTTTTAATTTTTCGGTAAAGCGAGTGGGAGTTTTAAATGGGACCGAAGGGAGGAGCTAGGAGAAGCGAGTTCTAATCTCCCTGAGCTCCGGGTGACGCCGGGGCTCCCGGCGGGCGCCGTCCTCTGATTTGGTGCGAGGCTGTCAAAATGGTGACGTGGAGCAGAAGACTGAGCCAGAGCCAAAGTCACTAGCACTTCAAGCGATTGCCGCGCGGGGACCGAGACCTGCAGGTCGCGACCCCGGCTGTGGTCCTGGGGTAGGGACTGCGGCGCTCCGCCTCTGGGTGAACTGCACGGCTCAAAACCCGCGGCTATGAGATTCGCCGCCTGCCAACACGGCACCGGACGTTGGGGCAGGGGTGACATCGCCACCGGGTCCCCAAGGGTGAACCCCGCTCCCGCCCATGCAAAACGCGAGGCTTTCAGGCAGGGCGAGTCGCGCAAGCCGACTTACTGTCAGGTGTAGGATCAGGGAAAAACCAAAGTGGCATCTCAAGGCTCAAGGCAGCGAAGAGGGTGCCCTTATAATAACAGTTCTCACAGTTAGGACTGCTCCTTTATGTTTTCTGGTCACTTGATAAATATCAAATTCCTTTCTGGCTTTGGAACTGATTAGTTTTTTTTGGGGGGGGGGTGTCTTATTATCCCCATTCTGAAATGGATGCTTAATACCTATATGTGTTGTATAATGTCAGCGTTAGAATTGTGATTTTTTTTTGTTGTTGTTCATTGTATTCACTGCTGCCTCCAAAGTACCTGAACTGATTTCTAAAAGGTAACAGGTACTTATAAAGAACGAGTTAAGTCACAAATGTAAGTGTAAAATGTCTTTCTCTGTGGTAGACCTACCTCCACTACTTTTGTAAAGTATAAAATGTTATAATTAAGGAGAAATTAGTGTATGTTAGTATTTGCAATTGAAACATTTGAATTCCTTCATTATTTTTTCCTCCTGCATTTCATTCTCACAATTCCTACTACATGTTACATCCAGAGAAAAAAGGAGTAATTCCCTCCTTAAAGCCATTTGCTTATCACATTTTAACCAGTAATACCCTAGGAGCCAGTACTCTTACTGACCCTGTGCTGAAGGAAGACCTAAAGTTAAGAAATGACCAATATTAGCACAAGAAGTGGCAGATCAGGACTTGAGCCTCCATCTCCAGTATCCATGTTCCTAACACAAAACACAGGGTCTTTTACTGTCTGACCTCTTCCTGGTGTACTTTTATGTAGTAGGTAGGCATTGGTCTGGATGGATTTGTGTTCTCCCCAAATTCATATCTAACCCTCACTATTACTACTTGGAGATAGGGTCTATAAAGAGTCAATTAAGGTTAAGGTGTCATAAAGATGGTCCTCTCATCCAATAAGACAGGTGTCCTTATAGGAAGAGAAAATTATAAGAAGCCTAAATCAGATTTCTCTGCTCCTGCACTCTGCCTGTATTGGTGTGCTAAAGCTTTCATAACAAAAAATTACAACCTGCATGATTTAAGCATTAGAAATTTTTTTTCTCAGTTCCGGACAGTGGAAGACTAAGATCAAGTATCAGTAGAGTTATTAGTTTTTCTGGAGCCCCGTCTCCTTCACTTTAAAATAATGGCCTTCTCTTGTATCCTCACGGATCCTTTTCTCTGTACAAGCATATGTTAGCCTTTTCTCTTCCTCTAAGTATTATCAGTCTTATTGGATGAGAGCACCATCCTTGTGATACCTTAACCTTAATTGCCTCTTTATAGACCCTATCTCCAAGTAGTTAGGGTTAGATATGAATTTGGGGAGAACATGATTCCATCCATACCAATGCCCACTGCATAACACCAGAGTAAAAGACCCTGGTGTTAGGAACATGGATACTGGAAATGGAGGCTCAAGTCCTAGGCTGCCACTTCCTGTGTTAACATTGGTCATTTCTTAACTGTAGGTCATCCTTCAGCACAGGGTCAGTGAGAGTACTGCCTCCAAACACGTACAGTCCTTTCTAGGCCAGTTTTGACCTTTATTAACATGTCTTGTGCTATCATCCGTATTTAGCAGTGATTAACATACAGCGAATTCTCATTAGGGGCTCTCTGTCTAGAATTAAGAAAGGAATGGAAGAGGAAGAGCTTGATTGAGTCCTTTTTTTCTTTTCTTGTTCCAGTATCAGTTATTCGTGAATGTTTTTAAGTTCATAGCATCAGGCCTGTGGGTCTCTGTTTCTGCAAGTGTCTGTGTTAATTTTCCAATACTACCTGGTTTACTCTTAGTGAATGATGTGGCAGGTTGGTCTCCTCTTTGCTCTCACTGCACAAAAGACAAGAAAGTGGAGGAATATGACTCTGACCTAATAGAGGAAACAAATCAAAGCTCATTTAGGTATTAAGAATCCATGACATTATTCCGGGGGAGGGGGGGAAACTAATTGTGTGATGAGCAGCAGACGCAGAAAAGGAAGACCAATCTATTTTGTTTTGGAAAACTATTATAAGTAAGACACATGAGTCTCTGGAAGATATAACTTCCCGACTTTAAAAAAGATGCAAAGTGAGAAGTTGCACAAAGATGGTATGAAATAAAGGAATACATTTCTGATTCAAATATACATGAGTTCAAATTACTGCTCTTCTCTCTGAGATTGAATTACATGGCTTATATTATCATGATCTTTAAATCTTCAGTTAACTCTTCAGGTAAATGAAGAAGGAACATGAACATGAGGGTTATTAAAAGTTGGCTCTTAATGCTCAAAAACTCCTACTATGCTCCCAAATCATGACCAGAAGTTATTTTTACTGATAGGTTTAGAGAATTCTGCTTTTGATCATAAATGTTACTCACTGTCCTTGAGTTGTTAAAATAACTGAAAATGAAAACTACAGCTGTAAGACTTTTTTTAGAGTTAGAAATATCTTTTAAAAAAATCTTTCACCTATTTTAAGCATACAAATGTTTTACACATCATTAACTATTAAGCTTCCTAGAAGTCAGGGTATATACAGCTATAAAGTATTCAAGAAGTTAAACAGTGAAAGGTATTGACAACTGAACAAAAATTAGAAGATAAATGTTTTCTAAAATCACAGCTGATGGAAAAACTCCCAATTTCTTAAGATCTGATTTAAGTACATTGTTTTATTTAAGATCTTGTGCTTAGGTACAAGCCTTAATTTTTGTTTGTTTGGTGACTTTTTGAATGAGTCCATGAATTAGTAATATAAAAACATTTAGCCATTTTTTTATTCAAATGTGTGAAAGAAAGAGATGTCCTTTCCTTAGTTATTACAAACCATGTGTGTGTTTTCTTCCATGAACAAGATCCATTAAAAACTCCCCTTTGTATTGTTGCTGAAGGGGTGCTGTAAAAAGGGAAGTGGCCAGATACAGCCCAATTGAATCATAACACTGCCTCCTGCCAAGGCAAAGATATTAAAAAAAAAAAAAAAAGAGGTAATTTGACCTGCACACAAACCAAGTCTGCAGACAGAAAAGGGTAGAGTGAGATCAGAGGTAGGTCAAGGAGATAAATAGATTGGCATATGGAATGTTCTTTTATTTCGCCCCTGGAGAACAATTTTATTCAATTACTTCATTAGTGAATTCAGTAGCGTATATAATAAAAGAACAATTTTTAAATTCTCTTTACAAACATAGTTTTTTTTCCCCCTTAGTTTCAACAGCTGAAATCTTTAAACAATAAAAAGATAGTATTTCAGCTCTTATACATTAGTAAAGCAAAATGTAACCCTGAAAGAAAATCCACTCAGTGGATGATTTACGTTGGGAGGTTTAATATTTGCATACTTTCTTCAGCACACAAAAACCATGACACATGTATAGTTTATTGAGGCATGATTTTGAATTTCACTTCGCTGGCACTATGTACAGAAATCAGTCATGTTGACATAGACAGAGTCTCCTGCTCCCCACTATCTACATGACCTAGCTTCTAGCACCTTCACTTATGCAGTGGTGACAATCATTTCTGTAGGAACGAAAAGGAATAGAGGGCAAACTCAATCAGAGTTTATTTTAATAGCTTCAAAACAATTTTAGTACTTTGTTTACTGACTCATTAAATGATTTCTTAATTTTCCAGACAAACTGAATGCATTATATTAAGAAAAGTCATATCCTATAATGACATTCATAAATTTGAAGACTCTCAAGTCTAAGGGGTACATCTTTCAAGCATCAGCTAGCTACTTTATCCTTACGGGGTAGTTAGCAAATGGATGGAGATCTTCGTTGTGCAAAAGAAAAAAAAAAAAAAATGATGCAAAGCTTTTCCATGCTCTATCACATTATTTCTTATAAAGTGGTACTCAAAATTATTTGTGGCAAGCTGCAATAGATACTTACAGATTATACTGCCTATTGGCAGGCATACATGTCCCTATTTCTTCCAAATCCTGCCAGGCCTCCAGGATGACAAGAGGCAACTATGCCTCCCAGACTTTTAAACATTGTGCCTTAGTATACTGGTTGGGGAGTTCTGCTCTGTAGTATTTAGCCAGATTGAATAAATCATCCCAAAACAGACATAGCAGTGAATTTAGCTTTGTATGACCCAAAGGATAGTGATGGGGCCTCCCAAACAAAATCAAATAAATATAATCATAATCCTTGTCACTTTACTCTCACCACATTAGAAAATAAAAATATGTAGTTATTGTGTTACTATATATCTGAGCAATGCCAGTCCAAATATAATTTGAAATAAGTGAATTTCTGCTTCAAAGCACCACTATTTTTACAGAAGTGGCTTTCGTGCCTCGCTTACTCCTAAAAGTCTTCTTAAGGATTGTTAAGTAGTGAGTGGATTGCTGACTAGTATCAGAAATCTGAAAGTTGAATTTGTTGACCATGGCCAGTATTATCCTGACAATGGCAGAAATAAGGACATTGCTACTAGCTTTTCAAAAAGCTTAGTTCAGTGAGAAAGCAAAATAGGACAACCAAGATTTGTTCCTTTCAGTCCTGGAATCCAGAAAACCTAAAATATGAAAGATTTCATTTAAAGAAATATGTTTAGATACAACATGTTAAACATAATGGAGTTACAATTCCATATTTTTGTAATCTATAAGATATTTGCTGAATTCCTAATAACCCAAAAATGTGTCACAAAAGTACCTTATTTAAAACCAATGATAACTTTCATTTCTATGTTTTTTGTTTTTGTGTTTATAGCTTGTTTCCATATGTCTATGTATGCATGGATATTATATAATATATGGTATGCATATATACAGAATGCATAAAGTATCATCCTAGCATAAAGTAAAACTCAAAAATGATTTGTGAAAGTAAAAAAACTTGTATGTATAACATGATGTGTATTTATTATGTTATATAATATGCACATACACAATATATATACATGTGTGTATCATATAAATAAGTCATATAACAACCATACATGAGTATATAACATAATATGCATATACCATAGAATAAATATTATATGCCACACATATACACACCCTTTCTATACTCAGTGAGTAAAAGTAAGGCAACTTTTTAAAATAAGACCGAATGAAATAATGAACAACTTTATCATATCGTGGGGGGAACAGTATGCCCTGAACAAACTCCACCCACTGCTGTTTTATATACCCTACCCCCATCTCCATGCCAAAGAGATCCAGCATGAAGGACTGCAAATCCCATCATGCCAGGAATTTGCCATGACTCTTGACTTCATGAAAGAGGAATCGCTGAAACTAAGCGGGGAGATAAACACCTGTGGTCCTGGAGGGTCATTTATGGTTTGCCTGCTTTTAGTGTACCATGGGGGTCCCAGCCCAGGAAGCATTACCTGTAGGCTGTATTGACCAATTAATTTTTCTAAATCTCTTTCTCACTCTCTGTGCTCCCCATCTTTTCATTTCCCTTGTAAATAAATCTTTTATTAACCTTTCTATGTGTGTATGCCCTTGGATCTTGTTCGGAGTGTTCTTTTTTTTAAGTGCATGGGTGAGGACTCACATGCAGTCCATCCCAGTTGCCTTTGGGGTTACCCTGTAACAATGCAGATATGACAAACATTTGTAAAAATTTTCTAAATGTTTATTAAGAAAAGATTCTTTCAAATATTTGCTGTATATCCATAGTACAGATTCTGTATCTACAGGTAAGTATTCTGAAAAAGGCTAACTACAAGGACAAATAGCAAAATGTCAATTATATTCAAGTGCCCTATAGTTATATTCCTACAAATGAAAAAACAAGGGAAATATGTACTAACAAGTTAATGGTTTTTACTGATTTTCAAGGGAAGTATTGAGTTATGATACTATTTTCATCTTGCTCCATATTCTTGGGGATTTTACAAGGAACATGTTTTTCTCTTATACTCAGTTGAAAAGTTACCAAAATATATATTCAGATACACAGATGATCATTTGTAAAATAGTGTACTCTTTAAAATTGAAGTAACTAAGAGTGATAGACAATTATCTGTGTGTATTTAATAGTTTTGTTTACACAATAGCCTTGTTTAATAGTTTTCATGTGCAATAATCCAGTACAGATTGGTTAGACCTTAAATACAAGCTTTTCTATGTATTTTTATTATTTTAAATTGTAACAAAATTTAGCATTTTAGCTATATTTAAGCACACAGATCAGTGACATTAAGTACATTTACATTGTTGTACACCCATCAGTATCCATCTCCAGAAATCCTTTGTCTTGCAAAACCAAAACAATGCACCCATTACATAAGCATTCCCCAATTCCTATTCCAAGGCCCTCACCCAAAACTCCACAGCAGCCAGCAAACACCATTCTGTTTTCTATGAATCTGATTACTGCAGATAACATGTAAGTGGAATTATACAGTATTCAGTATAACCAGCATATTTTACTTAGATATTGTAATGGCTCATCCATATTGTAATATGTGTGAGAATATATATATATTTTTCTTTTTAAAGACTGAATAACATGTTCCTATATGTATATATCATGTTTGTTCATCTATTGATCTGTCAATGTACACTTGGGTCACTTCTCTTCTAGGCCATTGATAGTAATTCTGCTATTAATATGGGTTTACAAATGTATTTTCTAGACTATGCTTTCAATTCTTTTTTATTTTCTAATTTTCTTTCTTTCTTATTTGTATTCATTTTATTTTCTTTCTATTATTTTGGAAAAACATTAAAAATATTTTTGCTTTTCTATGTATGCATGTTTTTTACTCACCCCTCTACCAGATCATCTGTACCAATGTCCTGTCTGCATTCCTCCCCTCTCTTACTCTGGTAACCACTAATAATGTTAACCATTATCTTACTAAACCCAACATTGATTCCTACTGTAATTTGCAAGTATTTGTTTTGGGTTATTTATAAATTCAGTAGATGAGTGAAACCATCTGATATCTAGCTTCTATCTAATGAATCATTTCACCTAATATAATAGTCTCAGAAGCAACTATTTTATTTTTAATAGCAGTGTGGTATTCCTCTGCCTTTATATTCCAGTTTCTTTATTCCTTTGTTGGAGGGCATTTAATCTGGTTCTATAATTTGGCAAATATGGACAGTGCTTCTATGGATATAGGTGCACAAAATATTTCCATATGAGAGTTTTCATATTTTTAGAATAAATAACTACTACAGGTATTGTTGGGTCATACAGAATTTCCATTTTTATTTTATTATGAAATCTCCATATGTTTTCTATTAAGGTTGCATCAACTAACATCCCTCCCAACAGTGGATGAGAGTTCCCTTTTTATCATATACTTGCAAACATTTCTTGTTTCCATTCTTTCTGATATGTGCCAATTTCACAAAAGTGAGATGATACATTGTGATTTTTTTTAAAGATTTATTTATTTATGCATACATAACTGAGGTACAGGCCAGAGGTGCAGGGGTGGTGAAAGGATTCACTAGAGACAGAGTAGGGAACAAAACAGGCTGAGAGATGAAGTTCACTGCTGAGGGGAGCAGTGGGCTGGTCAGGAGAGGTCTGCAGCACCATGTGAGTCACCTCCCAGGCAGGGATCGAACTCATGCTGAAGTGGTTTTAGCTTCTTAGTGCTGTGCTTTAACCCGCTGCACCACCAGGGAGGGCCCAGCACATTGTGATTTTGATTTGCATTTGCCTTGTAATAATTGACGATGAACAATTTTTCATATACCTGAGGGTCGTTTGAATGTCTTCTTTAGAAACTTGTCTAGATAGGACTTTTGGTCACTTTTTAATCGGCTTTCTATTTTGTGGTTGTTGTTATATTGTATTAATACTTTATTAATTTTGGAAACTAGCTCCTTGTCAGATGTATGATGGGCAAATATTTTTTCCCATTCTGTAAACTGCCATTTTGTCTTGTAGTGGTTTCATTTGAGTTTGTTGTAGTCCGCTTGTTTATTTTTGCTTTGCTTTCCTTGCTGTTGGAGTTGTGTTCCCAGATACATCTTTGCAGTAGATTTCCCGCAGTGTGTCTGCTGTTTTCTTTCAAGTACTTTATAGCTTGGGTTCTTATACCCAGGTCTTTAATTCACTTTGAATTAAATTTGTGTATGGAGTTAAATATGGATCTAGTTTTATTTTTGCACATGGCTATCCATGCTTTCAGCACCATTTGTTAAAGAGGCCAAAACTTCTGTACTTTTCATTTTACTTTTCCAATTTCTGTTCAGATGTCCCATAATTCCTAGGCATATGTGTTGCCATATTTGCTTTTTTATTTTTGCTTGGGTCACTTGGGCTTTAATTTGGTTTATTTTCTCTTCTGACTTTACTTTTGTGTGAGGTAGAGCTTAAATGTTGTCAGTTTGAGGGATGAAATTGGCCACTTCTGCTTCCTCTCCTTTCTCTCCATATCAAGTTCTATTCAATACTTTAGTTCTTTTAACTTCCCACCTTGCCTCCCTGATACTCCATTATACCTCAAATCTATGAAGTTTGACTTCTCCAGTGAAGGGAGCCAGTTCTGGGCCACAAGGCCTCACACTCAAGGACTCAGTTAGACTAGGCAGGCAGGAGTTGTCTGAGCAAGCCATGTGCCACATTGTCTCAACAATGGCTACAAATCATGGCCATAACTGCCCCTCTTACTCCTGCTGCACTGTTGCTGAGGAATTAGCTCTGCACACCAGATGATATTTTCTGAGGGATTATTGAGTTATCTAACCAAATCTCTATGCTATTAGGCATTCAACAGATCATGGCCTGGCACAGCCTACCACCATTTTGCTCTCTTCCAAAGAAGGGAAGATGTTTTTGCCTGCACTGGTCACAGAGTCCCAATATTCTGGGTCACCACACTAAGCAAAGTTCTTCCAGGGAAACACTGTTTTACGTTAGAGTGCTCTGATGTGCCATAAATAGCAGACCCAGAGAATACATTATAGTAGGAAACTTCTTTTCAACAAATGGTTTTGGGAAGAACTGCAAAGTTACATGCTAAAATATAAAACTGAACCTGTTATACCATATACAACAGTTAACTCAAACTGAATTCCAACATCCAGGTAGTTAGGGCTTAAGCTTTACAGGCAAAAAAAAGAAAGTGTGGAGTGCAGAAATTTCATGTTGCACTTAGTCATAACTTAACAAATTCTACGATAAGTTGAAGGTCACCAAGTGACCTTTCTTCCCCTTAGGTGCTTTGATTATGTCTGAGGAAACTTCAGATTATGAATACACTGGAGTTTCCAGAATATGGCAAGTAAAGTAGATGACAATATCTTATTGAAAATATATAATTAAATAAATATATAAATGAAAACATAAGAGAAAATGGGCTCTTTCTCAGTGCCTGTGGTACCTTAGGCAACAACAGTTCCCTGTTGCCTTAAGCAGAACCCTCACTTACAACAAAACAAAAGTTCTTTGTCATGGATGGTGTGCTAAATTTTAGAATAGAAAGGCACTTTAGACCCCTCCTCTCAGTCTCTGCAACATACTAGGAAGTTTACTGAGTTGCTCAAGGACGTCTACTATTAAATGCAAAGCTAGAACCAGAATCTGGATCTCCAAACTCCTGTTGAATTTTGCTATTAATTTATAAGAGGGTGGTCCCCAGGAAAAGGGGGGCTCCAGGTTTCCTGCCACACCAGAAGGAAGGTGGAACTGAGAAGAGAAAAGAAGGAATCTGAAGAGGATGGAAGCAGGATGGAGAGTCAGAAGGAGACCTGAGGAGGAGCCACTTGGAGCAAAGGGAGACATGTGAAGAAACCATGTTTATTTCTTGGCCCTAGACTGGCTGAAAGACGTGGGTGAGGCCCGTGGGGAGGTGACTATGGCAGCGTGTATATTGATTTTGATTTTGCTCTTTTCCTCCCAGACTTGTCTGGCCTTTTCTGGTCCTTTTCTATAGGTCCCGGCCAGAAGGTACTTTAGTCTTGTGGTGGGCTTTTAGGCCTTGCTTTAGACCAATCCCTTTTGGGTTGACTTTTGCCCACGAGGGGAGGGGTAACTTCAGATGTTTGATTTAGAAATTATATCCTTTGTCTTCTGTATTGTATACTCACTGCATTAAAGTTCCCTTTCATTAAAGTCTTATTTGTTTTGTCTTGATGAGGTGGATGGCAAAACCTATTTAGAGCAGACAGGTTTGGAGGTACAATGGTACCCCTCTCTCCCTGCCCTGTAGGGAGTTGTGTTCTCTTATCAATGATCAGTTAACTGTAGTAAGTCTGTAGTCTTTTTCTGTTGTTGTTGTTTTCTTATGAAATGAGGCTATTTCTTTCTTTTGTCATATCCTACAATTTTATAGAATGTTATTCTAATGTCCTTTTTTCATTATCTAAAAATGAAGAAAAATATATGCTGAAATCAAATTACAATGATATTAGCCATGCCATACCACTTATTTAAAGCACCATTATTCAGGCTAAGATATTTGTAATATAAAAATCACCCTATGCTTAAATATAATCTGAACTCTAGCCACAGGACTTTCTAAGCATAAATGTGTATTTTTAAAAGGAGGAAATTCAAGATTTTTTTAGATATTTTAAGTACAAGTTCTCTTAAAAGGCTTACTCTGTTACAGAGCAGTTAGAGGGGCAGCCCTGAATCCCAAACCAGCCTGTTCTAAATAGGTTTTGGCATCCACTGACCTTTAGTGGAAAGGAACTTTAATACAATTAGTGGGCAATACAGAAAAGATAAAGAGTATAGTTTCTAAATCAAATACCCAAAGTCACACATCTGCTTGTGGGTAAAATTCCACCAAAAGGTATTGGACTAAGGCAAGGCCCAGAAGCCCACCACACGTCTAAAGCACTTTCTGGCAGGGACCCTACAAAAGGGTCAGAAATGGCCAGACAAATCTGGGAAGAAAAGAGCAAATTCAAAATCAAGATACATGATGCCACAGTCAACCTCCCCATGGGTCTCTCACCCACATCTGTTTCACCTAGTCCAGGACCAAGAAACAAGAGCTGCTTCTTCACATGTCTCTCTGTTCCATGTGGCTCCCTCAGGTCTCCTTCTGGCTCTCCATCCTGCTTCCTTCCTCTTCAGTCTCTCTCCAGATTCTTATCCTCCCTGCTCAGCTCCACCCTCTTTTGGGTGGAGAAGGGAACCTGAAACGTTCCTTTTCCTGGGGACCACCCTGTTACACATCTACACAAGGAGAACCTAAGCATTATACACAAAAGCAAATAAGCTTGTTGTATGTTATAAGACCCATGTCACTGAAATTTTTGTATTCTTTAAATACTATCTATTTTTCATGGTTCTTTATCATTGTTTATATCGAAATGTATATGCACATTAAATATCTTGTCCAGGTATCTCTCCTTGATTGTTCTGCCTAACCTGTGATTTGCCCATAGGGAGGGAAAGATTTTGCCATAGTAATTTTACCTTCATTATGATTGTGTTTAATGCCCTTGTGTTTCTTTAATTTCTTCTATCTCTCCTAATTTTCAATCCCAGTTTCTTTTATTAAGGAGAGTAAATGTTTTCTGGAAAAATGTGGGGGACAATTAATAACAAAAGAATATATAGTATACACAAATTAGTAAACTCTAAAACTAGAATAGAAAAAATATTCACTGAAATGATAATTCATGGAATATCAACAAATGGTTACCTATGTGTAAAACTAGTAAATTTACAGAATTTCTAATATATAGGTGTTTGAAGATGATTTTACAGAAATCAATTTAAAACTGTATTTTTTTATAGTTGCTTGTGTGGCAGATTATATCTTTCAAAATTGGACAGGGCTATTTTTCATCCCCACAGGTAATTTTAGAACCTTTTATCATTCCTGATGGAGGAAACACTAAAAAGGAGGTCTCACAAAAGATTGACTCAAACAGGGAATTGGGGGTAGCATAACCCCAGGGAAGGGATTAGCATAGTCATTGACACAGTAGAAATCAAGATCTGTAGGCATCAAGTCCTAAATCCATTCAGGTAGCAAACTGTTGTAGGTCTGTCTAGAGCTCAGACCCAAAAGGTGATAGGAGACTGAGCCCATTGTAGAATCTTAGGTCCCTTTCAAATTCTTCATACATATCCAAAATCAACAACAAAACTAGGCTCAGAAGGAGTGAGAGGAGTGAGCCCCTCCCAAAAGGAATCTATATCAGCAGTCTCTACACTGACCCATGCTGCTGTCCTCTGCCCAACTACTCCTATGCAGGTATTTCTTTCCTACTCTTTTCCCTCTGCAGGGCAGCTACCTCCTGCCCCTTCCCCTACCCCCCCCTCCACTGTACTGTGGGTCTGCTAAACCTAAGCAGCCTATACAGCCTCCATTTTTTTTTTTTAAAAGATTTATTTATTTATTCATACAGAACTGGGGTACAAGCCAGAGATGCGGAGGGTGAGAGGTTTCACCAGAGACAGAGTGGGGAGCAGAACAGGCAGATCAACGAAGTACACTGCTGAGGGGAGCAGCGGGCGGGTCAGGAGAGGTCTGCCGTGCCATGTGGTCAACTCTGGGGCAGGCAGGGATCGAACTCATGATGAAGTGGCTTGAGCTTCTTAGTGCTATGCTTTAACCCACTGCGCCACCAGGGAGGGCCTATACTGCCTCCATTTTAACAAAGCAAGGTCAGAGCTACCTGGTCACAAGAGCCCAACCCTACAAGGTGACTTTCATATCAATCAAGAGCATAAAGCTAGGTCACCCTGGGAAGCGTATGCATCACAAGGTAGGATCAGGAACATCTAGGGGGCCATTGAATGAAGTATAACAAAGGGCCCCAGAAGTTGATAAGTGGAGTGCCTTATTGATAGGATTGAAATCCTGGCTAGGGACTCAGCACTGGACCCAAATACCAAGATGAGAAATACAGAACCACCCTGTCCTTCTTCTACTTCTCCCTTTTCACTTTAACTTCCCCTTCTAAATACCGTATCAATAAAAAGGCCAGGATCTTGCCCTTGAGCAGCATCCTGCATTAAGTCCTCTGATCCAGGACTCCCTTTTCTTTGTCAGTGTAGTGTTGCCTGAGGCAACACTGTACCTGCAAGAACTTCTTTTCACTCACTGTAACAGGGTGGTCCCTAGGAAAAGGGAAGTTCCAGGTTCCCTGCCCCACCCAGAAGTAGGGTGGAGCTGAGGAAAAAAAAAAAAAAAAGAGAGAGAGAGAGAGAAGGAATCAGAAGAAGGAAGCAGATGGAAAGCTAGAAGGAGACCTGAGGAAGCCACATGAAGCAGCAAGCATGTGATGAAGAAACCATGCTTGTTTCCCGACACTGGACTGGTTAAGGCAGATGTGGGTGAGAGACCTGTAGGGAGGTGACTATGGCAGTGTTTATATTGATTTTGATGTTGCTCTTTACCTCCCAGATTTGTCTGGCCATTTCTGACCCTTTTCCATGGGTCCCGGCCAGAAGGTGCTTTAGTCTTGTGCAGGCTTTCAGGCATTGCTTTGGGCCAATGCCTTTTGGGTTGCCTTTTGCCCACGAGGGGATGGGTAACTTCAGGTGTCTGACTTAGAAGTTATAGTCTTTGTGTTCCGTATTGTATATTCATGGTATTAAAGTCACTTTTCATTAAAGTTTCATAGTTTTGTTTTGTTGTGGCGGATGGCAGAACCCACTTAGAGCAGGCAGGTTTGGGGCTTCAGGGGTGTCTCTCTCTCCCTGTCCTGGAACAGATTTGCTGTCCTGTAACAGATTTGGTGTCCTATAACAAAACCTTTCCCAGTGTGAACCCAAGGACTCTGTACTCCAAACCCACTAACAGCAAAAATGACATCAATTCTCATTAAGACGTGGAATCTATTTCCCTTTTTTAAAACTACCTGGAACTTTATATTTCTCTCACTCCTTGCACATGTGTACACATAAACACTGTTTTGAGAAAGACCTGAGCCACATATACATAAAATAAGCAAAGCAAACCAAAATAAAAAATAAACAAATGGAACTAACTCAATCTTAAAAGCTTCTATATGGTCAGAGAAAATGAAAAGACATCATACTCAGTGAGAGAAAATATTTGTACAACATGCATTTGACAATGGCCTAACATTCAATATCTACAAAAAACTCATATAATTCAAAAATAGCAAGATGAATACCCAATGAAAAAGTAGAAAGAGGGGCTAAAGAGCACATAGAGATGGCCAACAAACACATGAAAATAAAGCATTTTTCAAATCAAAACCACAATGAAATACCATCTCACAGCTGTGCAAAACAGCTAATATGGGTAGGGTATAAAGAAAGATGAAACTTCATATACTGTCGATGAGAATGTAGATTGGTCCTGACCCGATAAAAAAACATTATGGAGGTTCCTCAAAACTTTAACAAATCTACCATATGACCTAGCAATTCCACTCCTAGTAAACTGCCTGAAGATTGAAGAAACATTAATTCAAAGGTTTATTACCTACGATGTTTATTACTACGATGTTTATTACTGAACCATTTGCAATAGCCAAGTTATGGAGAAAACCTAAGCGCCCAAGAACAGGTTAGTGGATTAAGATGTGGCTTATATATGCAGTGGAATAATATTCATTCATAAAAAAATGAACTTTTGTCAAGTAGAGTCAATTATGTTCAGCAGAATAATACAGAAGAGAGAAAAATATCAGGTGACTTTATTTTATGTAAAATATAGAGAAAACAAGAGCCATACCAAAACACACACACACACACACACACACAAAACCGTAGATACCTAACTATAAAATTGAGAATACCAGAGGTAGAGAAGATAGAGAACAATGTAGGGAGGCACCAAATGTACTATGTGTTGGGCTATATAGATCTTCTGAAGAACCATGAACCTATACCTTTGAATCTTGTACAAGTTTATAAACCAATGGTACCTCAAAAAAGCTCTATTGAAACAGGTTACAGTAATAAGAAAATGAGAACTAGTTGACAAATTTTATTAAGTGGGAATCTAATAGCTAAATTTTATTAGCAAGGGTTCTCCCTGTGGTCCAGGGGATTAAGCACAGCGCTATGAAGCTATCTGCAGCCACTGTAGTACCAGTTGGCTCCCTGGCCTGGGAGGTGACCCACATGGTGCAGCAGACCTCTCTTGTCTAGCTCACTGCTCCCCTCAGCAGTGTGTTTCAATCATTCTGCCCTTCTGCTTCCTACTCTGTCTCTGGTGAATCCTCTCTTCCCCCACACCTCTGGCCTGTACTCCAGTTCTTGTATGCATATATAAATAAATCTCTAAAAAATTAAATAAGTAAATTTCATTAGTAATTATATCTTTAGAGCCACAGTAAAATCTTTGCTTTTGTAAATGTTCATTTTCACAACACTTCCAGTTACCTATGAAAAATTCAATTACTATAATGATTACTTCATCATCATGATCACTCTATTTCTGGGTTCCTTTTCTGAGACAACTATGGTTCACTAGCAGGTTTTGCTAGCTTCTTGTTTTCTTTTTGCTCCAATGACTCTTTCCTCATCTCTATACTTTTTCTATTAAAAAAAAAAATCTCACAGTCTCCTCATTATTCTCATTATTTGCCTTTATTCTCATCCTGGTCTGCTTGGCCCAAATCCAAGTGCATTGAGTAAAATGGCCTGTTCTGTGAAATAAAATTCAGGATAGCTGAGTTCTATACTTGAAATAACATTGACTCTCATTGTAAACTTAGGTAAGGCATTGTTCTATCTGCACATTTAGCTTTTCTGTTAGTAAATACATGGGTATTGGAGTTGATCTCTACTAGTGACTTTCAATCACACACTCAAAATTCTCAGATCTTTGTTTTTCACAAGTCCTCAGCCAGTGAGCGGTTGCACCCTTCAGACACTAGAGGGAGTTTCCTGAAGCCTTTTCTTATTTACCCAGCTTTAAATAAGGGATGTGTCCATGTTCTGCTTGAAAAACATGACTTCACTTTTTACTTTAATATAAATATAGAGGGAATAATTGTTGCAGAAATCGTAATATTTTGTACTAAGATGGCCTTTTGTATGTTTTAGCCTTTTTACAAAATATGGCTCAAAACTAATTTAATTTGCATTAAATAATAACTAGGTCTAGAATTTTCTATTCCTTGTCTTTCATTAAAATTATGAAAATTGGGGGCCTCCGTGCTGGTGCAGGGGTTAACGTCTCAGCATTATCAGGCTATCACCAGCCACAGCTGCTTGGTTCGATCTCTGTCCAGGCAACTGACCCACATGGCTCAGCAGACCTCTCCTGTCTTACCGAAGGAGTGGATCTGCTGTCCTGCTCCCCACTCTGTTTCTGGTAGATCTACCACCATCCCACCACTGTGCCTCATAACTACACCTCAGTTCTTATATGCATAAATCAATAAAATAAGTTCTTTCTTAAAAATTACAAAAATTGGGGGGAGAAATTTCAAAAACCAATGGAAGATAAATAAAACTGAAAGTTGAGATTGAAAACCATTATTTGTAAATAAGCTGCTTTCTTGTTTGATGATATAGTAAAGGATGTATTACAAAGAACTTGTGTACTTTTTGAAGAAAATGTTTATAGAGAAATGCAACTTGATAAAGATCCATTTAAAATGAATATTGTTATAAGTTCATTTCTTAAATACCAAAGAATGCAGATTTGGGAAGAACAAATGAAGATGTATCCAGCAGATTGAAGTGAGAACTTAATTTGCATTTATATAATTGATAAAATTAAGAAACAGTCCAAATATCTTAAGATCAAAAGAGCTGAAATTAAACTGATTATCCTCTTAGAATCATTTGCAGTTGATCTTTCATATTCCTATATTTCAGTGTCTTTAGATGTTGGATTTTTCTTCTCACTGAAGTTTAAAACTACAAAGTTTCAAAACCTAATATCCCTGTTGTGGGGAATTTGCAGTCTTTTCTTCATTGATTTCTTTATGTTCTTATTCATTTCTGATATTCCTACATGTGAGTAGGATCAATTTCTGTCTCACAACCATTCTTCTTAAGTTTGTATCTATTACTCAGTCAGCCAATCTTATTAGTTTTTTACTGACTGTTACACATTCACAACCAATGACTTCCACTGATTCTTGCATTTTCTAACATTGTCCCTATATTCAAAAGAATATTTGCATCTATGTTGTAAATATTTCTTATCTTTATCAATGCTATATGCTCTAGTATTGGATATTCCATTTGTTATCTTCCAGTGGGTTTAGGCTTCAATAGTCTCAAGGACTTTTACTGTGAACTCATCATCATTCACATGAGATGATCAGCTGTCCTTTTTGACTATAAATTGTAAGTTTAGAGCAGCTATCACTATACTTATTAATAAGGTCCACTTTTTAAATGTGACTACATTTTCTGTTTCTATTATCTTTTTGACCAAATCAAGTTTTGATGTGGGAATAAAAGCCAAAGCCCCATATTTAGATATCTTGTAAAGATAAGAAGCAGACTGTGTTATTTAATGATATTTCACTTCCTACTCAAGCATAAAAACTATGTTGATATTTGATATTTTCTCTCTCCCAATCTCTCACTCTTGTCCCCTCTTGAAAATGCTGGAGGTTATTTTTTCTCTGAAATCATAGTTCATGTATCTTTTGATGTCAGTACAATTGTGAAGACATATTGAATAAAGTTGTTTAATAAATACAAATATGACAAAGGTTTTATAGAAGGAAAATGTTGTTTATCTTGATTCATAAAATTTAATTGTGTATTGTCTATATAAAAAACACATAAACTATGTTAAAAATATTAAAAATAGACTCATGTCTGTATTTAAATCCTGGACCTGCTTTTTATTAATAGTTTAACTTCAGTGTCGTTCCAATACCATTGGACTTCAGTTTTTAATTTTATAATATATGAATATTTCCTTTCCTCTGTGTTTACTTACTAAATGATTATACATACATGCGCAAACAGTTTACATCAATGAAGAATGAGTATATGTGTGTTAATTTACTATCCATGTGCTGATCCCCAGTTCAGTTCCCTAAGGTAAAATTCGGAAGGATGCACTTAGGCTTGGATGTCTCGGTGAGATTTATTAGCATCTAGAATGGCCAGTTTTATGGCACAGCCTCTATTTACGTAACCAGATGAATAAATATTTAAGGATGTTCTATTTCAACTTGTAGCACAGAATAGACAAGATGAAAGGAGGGCCTGCGTTGCAAGGGTAGACCCTTTACAGATCTGGGAGTAGGTGTGCTGTAGACACAAGAGAAGACAAAAAGATTGTGGCACCTGTTCAAGAAGGAAAAGAGAAAGCAAAGAAGTTGCCTGCTTTTTACAGAGAAGAAAACTTGCCTATCAACAAAGCATAACCCAGTCATTTACTGACTCATTAAGAATAGTCAATGCTACATGGCACATGGGTGATTTGGTGTTGGGAAGCCCAAGGAGATTACAACTGAGATGGATAAATACACAAAATGATGTAAAAATAAACTATTAAAACAAAAAGGAATAGTCAATGACTAACATGGGAAGAAATTAGAATGGAATAAAGAACTTATTGCTATAGACACAAGTGTCCTTCTGTATAGGGTAAGTTAAATCTGTACAGAAAAGAAGAACAATTAAATGAAACAAGTGAGAAGTTGTTCATTGGCAAACTATATATCAGAAAACAAAATTGAGAGGTTTACTGATATTTTTATTAAAGAGAGCATTTGTTTGAACTAGTTTGTGCCCCAAATGGAAACTTCAAAGTGTTGCTTTGTATTGGCATTTATCTCTATTATTGAGACATGACATCACTACACATTTCTTGCTAGAATTTTCTTTAGACATAAATATCTGACAACTACATTCAATCCTATCAATAAAATAACATAATTCATAGGACTTCCTAAACTACTGACCTATTAGTATTTAGAATTTTTATAATAGTACCAATGGTGAATTTAATTTGGAATTCATACATTTAGCATTCTATTTGCTAGAAATATCAATATAACTTTTAATCATTCTTCTTAATTTGATTGTTAATGACAGCTCTTTGCTTATGATTTTCTTTTTCTCTAGATATTCCATTTTATCATCTACCTGATACCACAGTCTTCTCCCACTTCATTCTCTCAGAAAGTTCAATGCCATCTCTACCTCCTCTTTCAGACAGTCAGCATTGCTCAGAATTTTGGTCTTATTCCTTCCCTTATTATATGATCCTTTCAGGGTGAGTCTTACTTAATTATGAATGTTCTGATCAACAATCTGACCCAAAGTCATGGTTTTGACGACTTTCTGGACCTTGGTGATTCTTTTAAGGTCTATATATTTATTCTTATCTCCTACATTTAATTCACAGATAACAATGGTATTATAATTTACAAAACTGAATGTAGTCTTTGATAACATTCTCAACCTTCTCCAACTCAGAAAGTGGTGGCATCATCCATCCTGTGACTCAAACCAGACCAATAATGGAGTCAAATTTGATTCCTCCCTTACATTCACCTTCTACAATCAATCAGGAGATCCTAAAGACCTTTCTTAATGCTATTTCCATCCCATCCCACCATAATGGCTCAAATTTCCTTTCTTTTTGTCTTATACTATTATGGTAGTAAATATCACTCTTCAGTCATCCTGAATGCAGAGATTAGTGAGTAATCTTTTGTGACTTGCTGATTGTTTCATAGAATTAAAGATCAATAGTATAAACCAAATGCAGTACAACTGAAAAAATTAAAAATCACTATCTGCATTTCTAACTCATTGTTTACATGAGCTAAATAAAGAAATTACACTGAATTTTGCAAAATATTTAGAAATGCATAAAACTGCATGAATATATATTTTTATAAAAATTTAGGAGAATTTGCTATTTAAAAGGTGACCTATGAACTTAAGTAAAATAAAGGAAAGGAAAACCAAACATGAAATTCTTAATCTAAGAAACTAGAAAAACAATAATAAAGTAGAAAAATGAAAACAATTTGAAGTTATATACCAAAGAAGTGTTACTGAGTTAAACAAGTTTAATAAGATATTCTTAAAAGACACTAATCCAATAAACACACATAGGTCCATGATTCTAAAAAATATAACATGTTATGATTTATTAATGCAACTAATTTTGGAAAATTAGAAGAAATGAACAATAATACAATAAAATATAAACAAATAAAATGGAATTTGAAAGATGTCTGGTATTTAACTAGGTTTAGCAAGATTTTAAGCCATTTTTTATAATGCGAAATTTTATTTCTATTTTACAGAGTTCCTCTATGCATTTGGTTTCTCCATATACTACAAATGAGTAAGAGCTTATGGTGTTTGTCTTTTTGTCTTAGTCTTGTTGTTTATGTTTAGCCTAAATGCACCATAAAATGTTTTTTTTTTTTACCTTTTCTTACTCTGCCCTTTAGAATTCCATCAGCTAATAGATTTTGCTACTTGATACCTTTCTTGTATTTTTTATGATCTCATTCCTGACTTCTTTCATTTCTGTCCTTTTACTCCGGTAGTTAACATTTAGGGCCTGATCTGTCACTCCCCTTGAAGAGCAAATTCATTTACATATGTTTAGCAATCCTTTTCAGATTGATGATTCCCAAATGAAATATTCCCCCTCTCCTTATCAGAACTCTAAACTTATCAGATGTTCCTGCATGTGGGTCATATATCTCCTTAAATTTAATTTGACTACAGCTAAACTCAACATTTTCTTTGCCAAAAAAACTGATATACTCCTGAAATCTGTATGTTATAGACTATTATTGCTTCAAATTCAATCTGCTTGTCTTCACACCTTTTTTGCCTCCATTATAGTTTTTACTACCCAAGCTTGTCAATTTGAAATTTTCATATTAAGTTTCACTTTTCATTAGTTGTAGCCATCTGATTCCATTTTAATACATTCATATTTGCCTCTTTCTACCCTGTCCTATTTTACCGTACTTGGTTAAAAACTATGGTTAGTGTGAAACATAGCTTTTTCAATAAACCTTCCATTTTTTTCCAATCTGCATTGCTTGACACTGCTCAGTTTTTGTTATAGATCCTGTTCCTCATGCTACATAGCAGTTTTATGCCCTCCAATGGTTCATTATTTTAGATATATTGTAACAGGGCTACCAGATTTTAAGATTTCTTAAAATGAATTCTCAAAATTTAATCAACACTTTTCCTTTTCTAGTTTATACATCTTCATATATTAAACATAATATTCACTATAAGTTAACCACTTGAAAGCCTAAATAAAGACTTACACAATTGTAAATAATCTTCATTATAGAATCAGTATTATAAATTTATTCAAATCAAACTTTATTTCATTTAAAATATACTGAAATTGAAAATTTTAGAAAAGTGCTATTGGCTTATGGGTAACTTGTGATTTTTTTTTTTTTAGGATGGCAACTTGTCTTTGAAAGAAAGCATTTGGCTTTGATTATAATTGGTTTCTTCCACAGAATATAATAAAGACACTGAATGTGTCTTGTCTGACATTATCATAAAGGGGTTTATTAAGAAAATTGCTGTAACTTGTACCAATCTGTGGTTCCTACATTTTCCGCTTGGCTTATGCTTTCTAATTCCCTGGTTGTAAACTGCATCAGTTGTTTCTTAATTCACTTTAAGCTGCATATCATCATGACAATGTGTGTTACTCAAGACCCCTGAGTCCTTTGCCAACCTCAATGGCTATTTAATATAATAACAGAGATTATGTGATTGACAATGAAATTAGATCTCAAGCTGATACTTAAATCAGTGACCTGTCATTGGAAGACACCTAGCTGTTGTCTGTTCTGCCCTGTTCTCTACATTAATCAAAACTCTTAGATTTCTTTATGAGAGGTTTTCCTGACAACGGCTACTATAACAAAATCACAATATTCTAAGGTTAGTATTATTAAAATAATAAATTGTTTTCATGGTTATGATTATTTTTGACAAAATTCTTTAATTTCTTATCTGAATTTTTTATCATCTTACATGGTCAATTTACATTTTAATTTATGAGTGTATAAGTAATGAGTATTTTCACTTATGAATATATATTTATATTTGTAAAAACATACATATTGTACTTTTACACAATTGCATTTTGACATTCACAATTTTATAGCAACTTTTATTTTAAATGTTCTTTAAGAATACATATTATGGCGTAATTAGTAATTTTCATTTCCAATTTTAATAACTACCTGAATTTATATTAATTTAAATAAAGTTTATAATATTTACATGCTAGAAAAAGTATCTTAATATCTTAAAGTGTAGAAATTTATTTCCCATAAACTTGAGAACTTCAAAACAAGAAATGACATTGCCAAATATTGGCTATTAAAATTCAAAATCACATATGACTTCAGTATCAATTTTGAATCCTTTAAGCAAAGTTATATTGATAAAGTTATTGGACATTTGCATAAGAAATTTTATTGAAATTAGCATAATTCATCACTGGTGCCAATTTCAGTAGATTTAATGAAAATGTATATTTAAGTATACATTTAGAATGGAAACATTTTTGATCCAGCATCTCTTTCTTAGTCAATAAGAACAAAACGTTTCAGAATTCTCATTACCTAGAACTTTATGAAAATGCTATTTTATCAACTTATTCCCATAAGGATAACCACACACTCAAAGGCTTATCGACACAAAAAGGAGATTGCAAATTTAATTTATATATAGCATGCTTACCTTGAGATGAGATTTCTTAGCCAGCATTGTACACTGCTGTTTCTAACATTAATTTCGTATTGCCCGGTAACCTCACTACTAACTAAAAATGTGTTCCACTGGCTCATAAACAATTATATCATCAATCCCCTCTGTGTGTAACAAGAGACCTTAACCACAGAACTGGGAAATAAAAGGAAGAATTATGCCAGAAGTAACAGCGGTGCCAGAAACCTGCTTTGCCGTGATTGGCTAAATGGGGCCAACCAGTTGAGTTTCATTCATCAGACCTGTTGAGTTAACCTACAAGCATTTTTTTTTTTTTTCATTTTCTCTATTTTTCTTTTCTGGGTCTCCTTTGATTTCATGCTGGCTTTTTAAATTGAGGATAAAGTTAATTCACTTAACAATGCCACAGCTGGAATTAAGTATGCCTCTTCTACCGCTGAGGGGAGGGGCCCATGCTGGTTGGTGGTGTCTTATTGGATGTCCAACACCCTTGAGGGCTGTTGCTGAATCAGTGGTGCCTCTAGCGACAGGCAAGAAGTTAACTAATTATGAACATATGGTTTGGCAGACACCTTGTTAGCTTGCTGCTGCGTAGGTGTTTGGAAGGAGGTGAAGGGGAAAGTTTGAGGTAGAAGGTGTGGTTAAAAGTCCCACTGACAAGCCTGGGGGAGATTTGATTGATCCTAATCTATTCTTTTTGTCAGGAATCAGCATGCTTCTGGCAGCAACAGCTTGGTAATAACAGAGATTTGTGGCCCTTAAGCTCTTGTGGTGATAGCGGCACACGACCAGTCAACTGGCTCCTTACAAGGCTCTCGTTTAATTGGCCACAATGGTGGGAGCAGAAATAAATATTAGGTCAAGGTACAACACATGGCCTACCTGAAATGGCTCACAGTGATCTGCGGCACAGATGTCATCTTTTATCGGTGTGATTACCACCAGAGGAATAAGAGAAGCATTGAGGAAAGAACTGCAGGAAAGCTTTGTATTAGCCATAAAGTATACTATCCTTGAATTACCTAGAGAAAAATACAGATATATAAATGATTGGGAAGAAAAAAGTTAGTTTGTGTGGTGTCTGTGTCTTAAAAATAAAAATGAGGTTATTTTACAGAAAAGGTTGGGAAATTAGTAGTGAATGGTTTAAAATAGTCTTAGAATTTGTATCTGTGATGTAAATTGAAAAATCACACACACTGGTATTCAACTACATAGCTGAATACCAAATATTTTTGCCATCATCCATAAATTGTATACAGCACGTGTATTTGATACCCATCACTTGTACCCTAATAGGTAGTGTCCTTTGTACCATAAAGGATTCCACTCAAAATCCAGCCAGAATCAAAGGCAACATTATTTGTTGTTCATCGTTGACTATTAGACCTATTGCCTAAGTTCTATTCACTGATCTAAAATTGTAAAGTTTCTGGCTACCAAAAAGAAAGTACTCCATGATGGCTACAGAGCATTATTTTACATACCAGGAAACATTCACTCTTGAATGATTTGATAAATAGTTTCAAATATTTGTCCTTTACTTACTGAGTTTCTTATGCTAAATTCACAAGATAGCAAAGGCTATGTAAATCCTTTATAGGTCAATTAAAATGGTACCAGTAATTGTATGACAATGATAGTGTAGACTACCGTATATGTGGTCACTAACAACTTCATGATATTTATTTGTGAACTTACAAGTGGAAGAAGTGTTATAGATAGAAAGGGATAGACTCACTTCTGTTTGTGTTACACAGACCATGTATGAACAATATTCTGTGTGTGTGAATGTGTGAGAGAGAATATGGCTAGACAGACTTCAATTTTTTTTAATTTATTTATTTATGCTTATAGAGCTGGGGTACAGGCCAGAGGTATGGTGGGTGGGAGGATTCACCAGAGACAGAGTGGGGAATAGAACAGACAGATGTACTGAAACAAACTGCTGAGGGGAGCAGCAGGCGGGTCAGGAGAGGTCTGCCATGCCATGTGAGTCACCTCTCTGGCTGGGGATCCAACTCTTGCTGCAGTAGCTTCTGAGAGTTTCCTAGTGTGGAGCTTTAACCTGTTGTACCACCAGGGAGAGCCTGACAGACTTTAATTTTCAACGCATCTTTTTTAAAGTCTCCAAAGTCTACATTATCTGAAAATATATCCAGATGAAACTGGAATAAAAAAGACCAAAAATGAAACTAGTGAGCAACTAGTGAGCAACTAGTGAATTGTGTAGCTAGTTAGTTTAGTCCAGGCTCTGACACTTAACAGCAACATAACCTTGGGCAAAGTGCTAACTGCTTTAAATCAATGTTTCTTCATTCATGCATAGCACCCTGCCTAGCTGACCTACTATAGTGGGGTAACATAAGAATGAACTGAGTTACTGTATATAAATATGTCAGCTTCGGGCCTGACACAATTCATGTACTAAATATGTTTATTAAAAAATGAGACAATGGTCATATTCTATTCTCATGCAGCTCTATTTGCTTTTA
This sequence comes from Condylura cristata, assembly GCF_000260355.1. Taxonomy (NCBI): domain Eukaryota; kingdom Metazoa; phylum Chordata; class Mammalia; order Eulipotyphla; family Talpidae; genus Condylura; species Condylura cristata. The sequence continues at coordinate 25,534,670 of NW_004567104.1, forward strand.
GGCAGCCAGACAACATTTCAGGATAAATTTCTCAGAAACAGTGAGTCCAATGCATGAAGATGAAGAGCTATCAAGTCTAAAATGATAGCTTATTAAA
>NW_004567104.1:25535801-25544730 GCF_000260355.1 Condylura cristata
ATGTGTTTCTCTTTTTTGGTTGCTGAGTAATATTCCATTGTATATATGTACCACATCTTTCTAATCCAGTCATCTACTTTTGGGCATTTGGGCTGCATGTATTTTTATTAATTTAAAACTTCTATATATTACTTGTTATATTAGACATTGAAACAACTGTAGCTTTAACATTTTATAGACTCTACTTTAAATTAGAATGGAAATTTTATGACCAAAGACTATTTGTACTAGAGAATATTAAGAAACTGTAATTCAATAACATTATTTTGTATTTACAGAAACTAACCAAGCTGATGAGAGTGACATGACTTCCTCAAGTTCACACAATTAAGATAAAAATGCAATGTCCTGTTTCTTATATGAAAAGTTACATTTATGTGCCCTCCCTGGTGGTGCAGCAGGTTAAAGCACTGCACTATGAAACTTAAGCCACTTACACATGAGTTCGATCCCCGCCTGCCCCGGAGGAGATCCACAGGGTAGTGGCAGATCTCTCCTGACCCGCCTGCTGCTCCCCTCAGCAGTGTACTTTGTCGATCTGTCTGTTCTGCTCCCCACTATGTCCCTGGTGAATCCTCTCACCCTCCGCATCTCTGGCCTGTACCCCAGTTCTGTATGAATAAATAAATAAATCTTTAAAAAAAAAGAAAAAAGAAAAGTTACATTTGCATGTTTACCTTTTAAAATAATTGCATAAAATATGCAATGTTATGGTAATGAAGAATGAAGTTGATATACTGTAATGTTATCTGCAGATAAATGAACTTGAAGTTACTTAAGGAATATTTTGTGGTCTTAATGCTTTATATAGGAGTTATTGATGTCACAATTATTACCTTTATTAATTGCTTCAACATGCCAAGATTCATGGTTGGTAATTTTTTGAAATTGGGAAATAAACAAAGCTTGAACCCACAGATTCTATTTTGTATGCTACTTAAATGAATAATGTATTTCCCTTGGTAAGACATTAAACTTATAAACAGGCACCAAAAGATACATCTTTGTGCCTGAAACTTAACAAAAGAAATTCTCGGATTGTGAGAATAAAATGGTGGTTATCGGTGGGAACAGAAACTAGGAGGTGAGAAAATTATACAAAGGGTGTCGATGCACATGGTGGATGTGAACTTTTTGTGAAGCACAGACAGATGGAATTGTAATGCTGTGTATCTGAAAGCTATGTAATGTTATTAATCAATGTTATAGTTATTAAAATTTAAGATATAAAAAATATTTCAGAACTCACAAAAAATATTTATGTTGATAGTTAAGGAACATCATACATATTTTTTTTATATTAAGGTTCACCTTTTTTTTTTTTTTTTCTTGAGGAGGCCTACAATTTCCAAAGTGAAACCTTAATGATACAGTGAAGAACAGGAGTTGACAAAGCTGTCCTGCTTCTGAGCATCTTCAATCACATTCAAAACGGCAATCTGGTAACTTAAAAATAAACCCACAACTTCTCTTACACTCTTGTATTTAAAAAATAAACTTAATGCCACCCCTTGGAATATAGGCTGGACTTATTGTTTCTCTTAGAACAAATAAACTATGTCAAAAGTGAACATGTGTGTCAACTTGAGATAAGATCACAAAAAACATGGCAACTTCTGCCCTCTTATCTCTGGGATCACTGAGATGGATGCAGTTCACATGTTGTGAGAATGCTCAAGCAACCTTATGAAGGGGCCCAGGTGACAATTTAACCCCAGACATGTTGATTGGGTTCTTCTTTACTCAAACCTAAAACCTGTAGGTTCTATTTAATAAAAAAATAACTCTTGGCCCTCCCTGGTGGCGCAGCGGGTTAAAGCACAGCAATGAGAATCTGAAGCCACTTCCGCATGAGTTCGATTCCCGCCTGCCTCTTGCCCCGGAGGAGACCACATGGCGAGCCAGACCTCTCCTGACCCGCCCACTGCTTCCCTCAGCAGTGTACTTCCTCGATCTGCCTGTTCTGCTCCCCACTCTGTCTCTGGTGAAGCCTCTCACCGCCCCTACCTCTGGCCTGTACCCCAGTTCTGTATTAATAAATAAATAACTCTTTCTCACCAACAAAGAGGTTCTAATCAAGTGGTAAGACCCATAGGTTAATGTTAGATTTAGGTAAGTACTCAAATATAGTAATGGTCTGATACAAAAGGGCTGTCATATAGCTGCTTAGAGTAAGAGAGATGTTTTAATAATATATGTTGAGTATTTTTTCTGTGCAATGCAGTTACCTAAATGTTTCTGAGCACTAGAATCTGTTTTATAGATCAACAAACTTCATAAAGGTGATTAATTGTTCAAGATTTAGAAGACAAATGGAGCTGTAGTTTGTACTGTTGTGCCATGTTGCTTCTTATGTGGTCCCATAGCCAATTCTATCTGGATTTTTCAAGTTCTCTATTCACTCCACTTATTTATAGCCTAGGTCATATCTGAGTCGTTCTTATCTACTGAGCTTCCTTTGATCTTCAATGACTATCAACAATTTCCCAGCTTTAAGACTCTTCTTAAAAATCCTACCTTTTTAAGAATGTAACCAACATTGATGAATCATTTATTACATTTCAAGTACTGAGTCATAATAATTACCAATTTCTCATGAAGCAACTAAGAGGAACGTAATTTCCTCAGTGTCACACAAGCTTTAAATTGATTTGAATTAGAATTCAAACACCTCACCACTATGTATGTTTCCAGGACCAATTTTACATCATTCTTCAAGATCAATTTCATTTGTTAATGTTGTGCATATTTCCTATAAATAACACTTTTTAGCTAGGTTACAGACTAATGAAAATATAGGAAATAATTCTTGAGGAGATATCAATAATCTGATAAATTTTAGATAAGTTGGCTGGAGTGATACGAAGGTAGTAGAAAAATCGCAAGTGAAAAGAACCAAAGAAGCCACTTTTTGCTATTTATTAAAGTTTCCCATTACACCACTAATACACTCAGGGAGCAAATGTGAAATCCTGTTTCCTTTATTATTTTGCATTCACTAATTTACAAGCCTCAGCTTTCATCTTCATTATTCATGGATCTTGGCATTTCTCTACACACACTCCATGTTCTCCAAACCTAACCTCCAAACTCTTCTTCTTTGCCTTTTCATATACTTTTTGCATCCCTGCCAGAAAAGATTTAGTGTTCTCTTGAGAGAAAAAAATCTCTACCTCCTCTCTAATCTCTATTAGCATGTGTAAAACATTGTTTGGTGCTACCTGTAACTGTTACCTATGTGTCTTTAAGCTGAGTTCATTCAAGTGAGTGTAGAAAATACTCTATAGTTAAAAAGATTATGAGCCTTAAACTTGGGTAAAATTGGATTAATATTCTGATTCTGATTCTGTCACTCATTTACATAGGACCTTGCTTAATTGTTTACTTTTTCAAAGTTTCAATGTCCTTCTGCATAAAATGAGAATATTAATATATTTATAGGATTTTTGCAAGAAGTGACAAGCACTCATAAGCACCCTGAATTTTGTAAATGTTGAAAATTAGTGATCTACCATTGCAATTCAATTACAAAAACTATGTCTGAAGTCTAGGATATGCTTAAGAAATCTCTGCAAATTTGCTGATTATCTTGTCCTCAGGGTGCTTTTCAAGCCTTAGAGTATTCAGGTAAGACTGAAAATGAAGTGTGGCAGCAACATAGTGGGTGTGCTTCATAGCAAAGTCAGTCTTAGGGCTTTTGCCACGAATTAACCCACATGACACAGATTTTTTAATTAAGACCTAGAGCTTCCTGATTTCCCCTCCTCTTTCTCATTTACTTCCAATCCTATTTCCCAATAAGACAAATAGGTCTAAGACAAAAAACTCTTCTAAGATCTGGGGGAGGACCTTGGCACTTCCATCCATGATCTTTGAGTGAGTTCATCAAGGTTAAAATTCCTTTTTTTGGAGAGAGATATATCAGTCCTCAGTTTAAGCAAGTAAACGTCAACTTTCAGATTGTTCAGTGTATATTTAGTATAAAGTAGAAGCTAAAAGAAAATGTAAAGTGCTCACATGTAAAACCAAACTGCCCAGGTGGCAGTTTTGTCATTCATACCCACTAACTTGCAATCTAGAGACCTGTTTCTTAGCTTTTCTCTGTTATCAGTTCTCTCATTTGTGAAATATCCAACTCATTGCTTTGTTCTGAGAATTCAGGAATTCAATCGAGAATTGTGCTTAGATTAGCTCCTAGTTACAGTATATACTCAGTGCATATTGTGTTTTACTTTGAATTCACAGCTATTTCATTGAATAAGGGTTTTTGATTGCCTTTGTTGTATCCTCTGGGTTTCTAGACAAGGCAGTGAACTAAAAGTACCTTCAAAAAAAAATAAGTATATATACATAAGGAAGGTATCTGTGTGTGTGCATATACATATATGTGTACCTGTATACACACACATATACTTCCCAAATACTTATTTCCAGAAATATATTTGTATACCAAAATAGAGCCTATGCAAGTGAATATGCTATGGATGTTTCATTTACATTTTCTTTAATCAGTGATTAATCAGTGATTCCAAGTTTCTAATTTTATACCTTTGAGTTCTTTTGCTTCTTCCATGCCTTTTTTATATTCAAGCTGTGTTAAAAGAAGACAAATTTCTTTGTCCTTACTGTGTTTAGTTATACCATTCTAACCTCTAAATCCAGTTAAGTTTTCTCTTTTCAGTCATTGGAAACACAATTCCTAACTGTTTATCTTCCTACACATTGAGGAAATGGACACCATACATTTCACTTCAGGTCAATTGTGATTAGTTCATTGGCTGGTGTCTTGTGACTTATTTAACACATGTACAATAAAAGCCCTTGTTTTAAACATACATCTACCATGCAAGAGAGTCTCTGTGCTAGAGTAACTATAATCACTTCAGCATCACAACTTTCTCAAATCATCTCCACTTTCTTCACACCTTCAGCAGTCCCCAGCTACTTCATTGTTGACTAATCTTCTCCACACTAAAATTCTTTAAAAAGTATGCTTACAAAGGAAATTCAAAAATTAATGCAAAAAAATAATAATTACTTTTTTTCTGTAGCTTTCTTTTCCTTGCTTTTATTTTAAAAAAAAATCACATTTCCTATTCCTGATTCTTAACAGTTGCTTAACATTGCTTTACGGCTTCTTGGGAAGCCTATGCTATTGTCTCCGATAGATTCTTCTTGTGAGGTTTTAAAAATGTGGTCTTAGCCCAAAAAAGTTAAAAGAAAGAAACAGCTGGGGGAGAACTCTCAAATACATGTTATTCTCACCCCTTCTCCATTTCCTCCTATCCAAAAAAAAAAAAAAAAATTGCTAAGAAAAATGGCAAATGGAAAAGTAACATTCACTGAGCACTGTCTTTCAATTGGTAAGATGATAGAGATTCTGGAGATGTATTTTGGTGGTGGTTGCATAACTGTGTGAACATAGTCAACACCACAGAAATGTACACTTAAAATGGAGAAAATGGTAAATCTTATGCTATGTATATTTTACCATGTCAAAAACAAAAGAAGCACTAATGTTCACTATTTCTAGTTCTTTATGTCATAATCATTCAAACCCACATTAATCTGATGTCTGCTTTTATCACTCTAATGAAATTACTCCTGCTAATGAAACAGACAAATTCTTTGTTGCCAAATTCAATGGACAATTTTCAGTCCTTACATTCATTGGCCTTTTGGCAACATTTGCTTAAGGTTTTTCCTTTTTGAAACCCCTCCTCTGTTGGTTTCTCGACTCCATTCTGCTGGTTATTTTCTGCTTTTCTGCCACTCCTCTTCCTTGTCAACACTTTCCTTCTCCTGTACCTAACAATTCTGTGTTGAGGTTTTACTAAACTTAGTCTCAGCACTTCATGTTTTTATTTTTTACTCTTTTCCTAAGTTTTCAGCTACCAATGCAAATGACTATAAACATATACCTCTGTGCAGTCCTTCTTCTAAGTCCTAGACATAAACAGCTACTTCTTCTTTGCATCTTCAATTAGATATCTGCGAAATGCTTCAAGCCCAACCCATACAAAAATGAATTCAGAAATTCAGCCGCTTCCTCCTCCCCTTTATCTCCTCCTTATATGGACTTTCCTACTATGTTCTCATCCAGTCAATGACACTATCATGCAGCAAGATAAGAGAGCTAGAAACCTCAAAACTCCTTTCTTCTCACCTTGTCTCTCATATAACAACTGCCACCACCACTCATTTTAATTTTATCTCCCCAAATATTTGAAATTGTCACATCTTTTCATGTGCTACCACCAAATTTTCCCAAACTATCATTATCCCTCATCTCCAAATGGGTCAATCACACACTGATGTCAACGCTCTTTAATCTTCCGCTAATCCAAACTTCATAAGACAGCCAAGGTAACAATATAAATTTCATCTTAATGTCCATCTTGCTTAAGGCCATCAAATGTTTTCACATTGGTCTAGTGATAAAGACCAAAATCTCCTTAAGATAATTTACTCCGTTTGGCCTAAGCTGCTTTATTTACCTCTCTAGTCCTTTTTAATACTTGCTCTTGAGCCCACTTGTTTTCTTTTTCTGTTTTTCTCTCCATTTTTTTCCTGTCTCTCTTCCTCCCTCCCAGTTACACTGACCTCAGAGATTGAGACATAACCCTGTTGACAAAAATAATTATAGCTCATTTTCACTTGTTATACATAGCCTAGAATTTATAAAAACATTCAATTATTTATATAAAATTTTGTTAGACTGGGAAGACTCATAGCTGGCACAATACCCTTCTGTAGGTTTTACACCAGGGCTGATATGGTTAAACTGAGTAATTAACTAGCAGATGGGAAAGACATGGAGACCAAACAATACAGGAAAGTATATGCTTTCAATAATCAATGATTTTCTTAGGCTTAGAAAACAGCTCTAAGAAGTTCATAACAAAGAATGAGAAGCTAAAGCAAGCACCTGCATTATGCTTTGTGCTATGTCTTGGTCACTCTTTAGGGAAGAAGAATTAAAATGTTATTGTGATAGATGATATTATAAAGGTCTTCAAAAACTACTACTGGGGGACTTTGTCCAGGTACCCTTGCCTGAGGAATTCAAGAAAGATTTCACAGAAGAGATACTATTTTACCTGGGGTTTTGTGACAACTGCCACATGCAGAAGGGTAGATAAAAGTTTAATTGGAAGAAGGAAAACACAGATGGAGTCTAGATTTGACCACACATTTATTTGAAAAAAAAGTTGGCAGACTTGAAATTTATCTTAAAAAGTAAACAATTACCTATCATGAGACGACATTGAATTAAGTATTACCAGTTATATTTATATCATTTATATCAAGAAGCATGGTCCATTGGTCCCTTTCCTGCCAAACAGGATGTTGTCATTAGGGTGACTTGCATCCTGCTGAAAGCAGTATGTCTGATGCCCAAGACACAAAGACATTGTTTAAAGAAGCCTTATGATTTTGAACAAACTAGCACAGCAGGGAGATTTTAACCTGCCCTCCCTTACAGGCACAACAGCCTGTGTTTGTAAACAGAGCCTTATTGCACTAGTGAGAGCAGACACAGCACAGTGTCAGCTCATTAATTGGGTGTCAGCTTCCTGCTGAGAAGAAAGCTTAATGAGTCATCTCATCATAAAGAGCTGGAGCTCAAGGGAGGAGCAAATGGCTTAGAGAAAGGGAGAACGATTTGTCCAGCAATAACTACATGTATAGAAAAGCTTGAAGCCCACCTGTTGGGATAAAGAGAGAGCAGCATTTGGGAACGGGTGGTTTCTCTGCATTCTGCTATTCAAAGGGAAACCTCAGTTTATGAAATTATAAATGCAGCCATTAGTAGTGTGTATTTTTGTTTGTAGTGTACGTCTAGTAATTGTTCAACATGTATTTTACATAAATATATATGAAGTTTTTCTTTTATTATTTGCATAACAAATATTCTCCTGCTTTCCCACATAAAAGCTTCATTAACAAAGCTCATGCAAACTACAATGACTATATTGAAACCCAAATGTTCCTAATACCTACAGTTAGCTTTATAAAAAACGTCAAATCTGTGCTTTATGTTTTATAGACATTAGAAATTCTAAAACTATTTAACTGATATATAATCTTAAACCTTGAAAAAATGTCAATTCTGATTTCTTATTTTGTGATTTATTTTCACATTCATGTTAAAGAGGTATGCCAGATTTTCACATAGTATGGCACTATACCTGATATTCGTTCATTATTCAAACATTACTTATACGGTGGGTCACAGTTCTTATTTGTGAGCACCTTTAACATTAAAAATATTAGATGTTTGTTACTTATTTCCATGAATTTGCTGAGTATGTTTACTTTGATCGCATTCTGTCATGAATGTGGTTAATAGTTTGTATTATAATTTTTTCACTCCATTTAGTGTTTTTGTCAGCCCCAGAAGAACCTCACAATATCCACTCTACAGATGAATTTTTTTTTAGACTTATTTATTTATGGGTAGATCTGAGGTAAAGGCCAGAGATGTGGGGAAGGGAGATGAGAATATTCACCATACACAGAGTGGGGAACAGAAAAGGTAATCTACTGAAATACACTGCTGAGGGGAGCAGAAGTTGATATAGGAGAGGTCTGCTGTGCCATGTAGGTCAGCTCCATGGCTAAGGATTGAACTCATGCAGCAATGGCTGGTGGTAGCTTGCTAGTGCTGAGACTTAACCCCTGCTCTACCAAGAAGGCCCTAAAAATGATTTTTTTTAACATAAGTGACTTAACATTTTTCATTCATACCAAAGCACCAGTCTTTATTTCTCTCATACTCATTCTAGCTCTCACCTAACACATGTTTCAAGAGTTCAATGTGTCATAAATATTTATGTATAAAGTAGGGAGACTTAATTTTCCATCACTTCTGTACATGTGAAATTTTCCTCTCCTAAGTTCCCATTGAAAAGATGAATTCATTAAG
>NW_004567104.1:25544830-25575391 GCF_000260355.1 Condylura cristata
TATATATATATGAGTTCTTAATGAATATATATATATACACACACACACACACGAATGAATGGCATATATATAGATGGTGGAATAGTAGTAAGCTATAAAAAAGAAGAACTACTGTCATTTGCACAACATAGATGGAACTGGGGGGGATTATAAATGAAATAAATCAAAGAAGAAAGACAAATACTGGATGACTTTACAAAGGAACCAATAAAACTAAGCCCCCCAAAACCTCAGAATGATTGTAGAATTGAGGTTATGAGAAAGGGAGTTAGAGTGGTGATGGAAACAAAGGAATTGGGGCTCTGTGGTCTATGGTAAAAGACTGTGGATTCAGTAAGATGACATACCTATGAAGGTGTGACCCTACTCTCCTAAGTCGTAAACAGTGTTGAAAATCAATATATGTCCCTTAAAAGTTAGTGTTTGCATTCTTTTGATACATAAGAAATGCAATTGCTGGATCACATGGCCAATCCATTTTAAATATTTTCAGAAATCTCCCTACTATTTTCCATAGGAATTTGTCTGATCTACATTTCTACCAACAGTGTACCATGGTTCCTTTTTCACCACACCCTCACCAAGCCATTGTTTCTGGTCTTTATATTATAGGTCATGCCAGTACCTGGGAGGTGGTATCTTGTTTTGGTTCTGATATGCATTTTCCTGATGGTAAGGGATAATCATTTTTTTCATGTGCCAATTGGCCATTGATGTTTGTTTGGGGGAACTGCCTACTCTGCTCTTCTATCCAATTTTAATGGTGTTCTTTGTATTCACTTGTTGAGTTTTATGAGTTCTTTGTATTTGGGATATATTTTTCAATACACGTATGATGCACTTCCACTTAATAGGGTATCTTTTCCTTTTAATGACAGTTCCTTATCTGTGTATGCTATCCCAGTTGTAGGTATATGCTCCTTGGTCCTAAATGATGTCCATGAAAGTGTGGGATTCTTTTGGGGCTCTCAATTCTATCCCATCTACCTCAGTGTCTTTTTGTGACTCCAATACCATACTGTTTTAACTATTATTGTTTGACTTCTATGTAGTGTAGCTTAAGTCTGTGAGGCAGAAGTAGACAAAATCTGAAGATTGAAATTATGGTAAATAATCACTAAGCACAGTGACATCAAAGTACAAATTTACCACAAACAGGAAACTGTAGAAAACTCTACTGCATGGAAACTAAATACCATACTACTTTTTTTATAATGACTTTCCCCTGATTTTAATTTTTGATTAATGTTGGCTTTATAAAATAAATTAGGAAATATTTGCTCCTCCTAATATTCTCCAACATTTTTTTGTAAAATTGATATACTATTTCTTTTTTTTCCTGGAATGTTTGTAAAATTCACCAGTAAAAATATTTGTGTCTGGTACTTTCCTTTTAGTAACTTTCTTTTACAACTGCAAGGCCATTTACTTTAGTAAACAGCTCTAATGGTGTGATCAGTCTAACTATAGTTTGTCAAATTTGCTGAGAATTACAGGAAATAATTTTTCATTTCATTGATTTTCCTATTATGTTTTTTTCTTTATTTGATTTATTATTTCCATTATCCCTGTTTCCTTCCTTCTGCTTTGGGTTTAATTTTCAGTTCTTTGTCTAATTTCTTAAGTGTGAATATAAGAAGTTTTTAAAGTTTATTATATATGTAAAGATTTGAAACCATTCACTATTTCAAGTGAATGCCATAAATGTTGATATATTGTGCTATAATTTTCAGTTAGTGAAAAATAGTTTCTTGTCACCCTTGTGAGTGTTACCTGGATTATTTACACATACCATTTCATTTGTAAATATATAGGAATTTCAAGTTTTCTATTCCTGTCATTGTCTGATCAATTCTTTGTGAATAGAGAATGTTTTGCACTATTCCAATCTTCAAAATGCATTTTGGTTTGTGTTATGGCCTGGCATGGGATTTATTCTGGGGAATAGTCAATACATGCATTAAAAGGGATATACATCCTATTGTCAATAGGAGGTGGTTATTTATAAGGTATGTTAACTCAATTTGACTGATAATAACATTCAAGCCCTCTATATCGTTGCTGAGTTCTGTCAACTTGATTTGAAAACAAAATGTGTTCCTTGGTTCCAGTTAGTGAAATACTGAGTTTTAATCCAATTTTTGTTTTTTTATAGGAAAATTTAAGCCACATAGATTTAGCTTGATAAATACATTGATTACCCCATTATATTTACATTGTATCATTTTTTATATCTCATGCTTTATTTTATTCTGTACTTCCTGTTTAATATAGATATTTTCAATTATTCTTTTTTAATATTTTTGTTGATATTTTAAATTTTGTTTTCTAGGCAGTTGCTCTAAACATTATAATATTTTTTATCACAATCTATCAGTCTTACACTAAATTATGATAAAATATAGAAATTTTACTATACTATAGATTAATGTATATCTCTTCATTCTCCATTTGTCATATATATTACTCTATATATGCTGCATACATATGCAGTTGACAATTATATAATTGTCTATGTTTTATAAAGTTTGATAGATAATGTGCCCAAATATTTCCTTACATAGAGTTTACCTACATTTTTACCTTTTAAAGTAACTTTTAGAATATTTTGTCCTTGAGTTTATTCTCCGATGTTATTTTATTTTAGTCCAAAGGATTTATTTGAGGATTTACTTTATTATTGATCTGGGAAAATATTCTCCCAGTATTTGTTTGCTCACAGATATCTATATTTCTTATTTCAAATAATTATTTTATTGGAAATTAATGTTTGCTGATCTCTATTTTTTTTCTTTTCATCATTTGAAAATTTTCTTCTACTTTCCTCCATTGCATCTGATGAGTCAGGAGAGTCAAATATCAGTGGTATTAATGTTGTACTGTAGGTGATGAATCATTTCATCTTGTTACTATGCTGACTGATCCCTGAAAGAGCTAGGAGATGGAAGCTCCCAGCAAGAAAGCCATCAACTACTATTGTTTTTACCTGAGCTTTATTATTTAAAATTTATTTTGATGAATTACTGAATTTTGATATTTATATTCTCCTTCCACCCAGCAATTAGAATAATAATTGCACTTCACACTTTTATTTTTCATTATTGCTTCTTGAGGAGAGAGTTTTCTAAGAGCTCCACTGCACTGTCATGGAAGATTTGAACAACTGACTTCTTTATAATTATGGCAAGACTCTCTTTACATCTGGCAATATTCTTTGTTCTAAAACTGGCTTTGGTATTAACATATCTGATTGAGCTCTCTTTCAATTACATCTTTTTCTATTTGATTTTAGTATGTTTTTATTTATAGATTTATGGTATGGTTTTAGTTTGGTATTCAGTCTTATGCACTTCCCTTTTAATTGTATTGTCTATGCCACTTACATTTAATATTTCTATTAGTAAATTTATTATTACTATTACTATTCATTATTAATTTTAAATTTCCCACTTTCTTATTTATGTTGCTTTTATATTATATATTGTTTGTCTCCTTTTTCAACATTTTCTATCTACTATATATTAAATGAATATATTTTTTCTTTTTGATTGATTCTAACACTTAAAAGTTGTGTATCATTTAGTTTCTGCTTTAGAGTTTATCGTTTTATTATGTCAGAGCCCACTTTTAAATGATACTATACAACTTCTCAGATAGTACAGGAAGCTTGCAACATTATACTTCTTTTTCTCTTGTTGACACTTTTATACTAAATTTAGATTACTTTAAAAGATTTCAGTTAAAATGTTATATTTAGTTATGTAGTTACCATTTTGGTGCAATCATCATTCTTTATGCTGATCCAGAATCCATCTGGTACAGTTTTCTTTTTGGCACAAAACATGCCCCTTACATATCTGCATGTCTGCTAGTGATAGATTCTTTCAGCTTGTGAATGCTTAAAATTAGTCTTCTCTTTCAACTTCATCTTTAAAAATATTTTTGCTAGACTGGGAATTCTAGATTTATATAATTTTTCTTTTAGTTTTTTTTTTTAAGATGTTGCTCTTTGTTTTAAGTGGTTTCCAGCATTATATTTACTATCATTCTCATCTTTCTTTCTGTCTCTATGTATAATGCCCTTCCTCACCCCTGCTGGATGCTTTTGAAATGTGGCAGGTTTTTTTTTTTTTTTTTTTTTTTGTCATTGTTGTTATTGTTGTTGAGTGAGTTGACTATGGGCAGTGTTAGTGTGGGTTTTTTTTTTCACATCTTTGTTATTAGAATTCATTAGGGATTTTGGATATCTAGGTTTTTTCATTCTAATCATATTTAGCGAATTATCTGCAGTTATTTTTTTCATTTTTTATTTTTTCCCATTCTTCAAGGAGTTTGATTTCATATAAGTCAGGCCCTTTGAAGTGGCCACAGAGATCATCATTCTCTGTTTATGCATTATTTTACAAGCTTTTCACTCCTATTTTTTTTACATTGGAGAATTTTAACTGTTATGTCTTAAAGTCACTATTATATTCTATAGTACATATCATTTATCCAATCCAGTGTATTTTTTTCTCAGAGATTGTTTTTCCATTTTGCATTTTTTATACCCATCATATTTCTGCTTAACATGCTCATTTTTTTCTCTAGATTACTGTTCATATAAAATTCACTTCTAATAACTTTTTATGCCTTTGTCTACCAATATATCACCTATGTCATTTCTGAATCTGTTTCAGGCAAGTCTGATATTTCTCCTTTTGATTGTATTTCTTCTTTGCATACCTGGAAATCTTTAATCAGATGCCAGAGAGTATGAATTTTACCTTGCTAAATACTGAATTTAAGAAAGTATATTTCTATAAATGTCTTTTAAACTTTTTGAGAATTATTATTACTTGGAAATTGGTCCTTTTGTTTATTGTTTTTAAGTCTTGAAAAACTTAAACAAGGGCATGCTTAGTATACTGTTACTTTTACGGAACTACTAAGCAAACACAGAGTACTTTCCTTAATTAATTATGTGATTTTCTAATCTGTCAGGTGGGATTAGTAACTACTCCCATTATGGGTTTAGAAAATTTTTCTCCTATATCTGTCTATAATTCTTGACATGCTTTTGGGTAATTTCCTGAAATAAGTGAATTATTAAGAAGATTTTATTTATTTATGCATACAAAACTGGGGTACAGGCCAGAAGTACAGGAGTGGTAAGAGGATTTACCAGAGACAGAGTGGGGAGCAGAACGGGCTGATCCAGGAAATATACTGCTGAGGGGAGCAGCGGGCTTGTCAGGAGACGTTTGTTGCACCAGGTGGATCACTTCCCTGACTCTGTATAGAACTCTGTGCTTCTGGAGGGAGTTTCATGGGGCTGGGCTTTAACCTGTTGCACCTCCAGGGAGGGCCCATAAATGCATTTTAATCAGTGAGCAGTATAAAGTAAAAACTGTGAACCTTGACTTTTTAAGATATATTTTCATTATGCAGAATGACTTTCTCATTTTACTAGGACCCCCTTTTCTGTGCTGTTGCCCAGAAGCCTTCAGTCATTAAGCTAGTTTTTGTAGAGCTTAAGCTCTTTTGTTTCTCATAGCAGGAACTGATACCATTCATCATTTGATATGCAAATATACTAAGGACATTTTGAAAATATATTTTATTTAGTGTTTTAGTTATCCCACCCATGAAGCTCTATCTATTTTATCTTGGCCAGAAGCTGAAACCCTTCATAAGGGTTTTGTACATTTGTACATTTTTATGAACTTATCAACTTTTGCTAATAGTAGTTCTCAATACTTTTAATTGTGATGCAACAGAATATATTTTTTATAAGTCTAGACTTTTAGTATATAAAAGTGAATGAAGTGAGCATACTACCTGGGGGAACTGACAATCTGAGAGATGGGTATAAAATATATATAATGATGAATAAATGAATGTGAAGTAGAAGGCATGATTTGAATCTTAGCAAGACCACTTATTTTATAATTTTATCAGTTTTCTTAATCTCTTTAAATTCTTTTCAGCTGAAACAGATTTATGATAGCACATAAGTAACATAATATCAGTGCTTTGTGAAACAGCAGTGATGTAATTTCTATGAAATAGCAAGCATGGTATTTGTCACAATGAAAATAACTAATGACAAAGCACAGTGAAATAAACTTAAAGAGACAGACGACAGCATATAGTGAGAAGTTCAGTTTGATAGTGTATAGCAAGGCAGCAAGAATCAAAGTTTGAGAACCCTAAAAGTAAGGGGAAATAATGAGAGATAAAATTGGAGACAATTTTCACTGTATTCCATTCTCACTAAATTTTCTTCAGTACTCTTTTTGATTCATTCTTTTAAAGATTTTTGATTCAATAAAAGTATTTTTTTGTGGAGTTTAGCTATCTTATTTATACTCCTGACATATAAATTATACAAACAGCTTAAAATGCGGTCCATTGAAGAAAAAGAAAATGTCTAAACTGGAAGCATAGAATGATTTGTAGAATGATGCTCCTAGATTTTGGTGTTGGGGTCATTAAAGTTCACACTCAGATTTTGGTAGAAAATGCATTTCTTTTTAGCACTTTAACTAGAGGGCACCATCAAGACACCCAACTGACATTTGCCTTTTACTCAGTTTTGGGTGCTTATCAACTAAACTATATATTTTGCCTTGAGCAGGAAAAAAAAAATAGTGCTCTTTCTTGCTTTCCAATTTATAAAACTTATTGTATTTAGACACATGATTTTATTTGATTGTTATAACATTTGGCATAGAAATGTTAATACTTCCCTCTGAAAATGTTATTCAAAATTCTTTGTAATTTGTAAAGGCTGCCTTTGAACCTGAACATGAACATGAATATACATGTATGTATTAAAGTATACACATAAAAAATTTACCCAATCTCTCTGAACATTTCTTTTCTAGCTGTATATGAACATTATGATTAAATGATACGTGTTTTGTTTGCTTAGTGCTTGGTCTACAGTTGTACATTCAATGAATTATAATTGTCAATGCTACAATGGTAAACAAAAATACCAAACTTGAATTGTCAAACATTTTAATGCAATATTTAAGCCAACATTTGTTTCTCCTCAATCACCCCACTATTCCAAACAGAGTCAGAGAAAATGGAACATAGAAAAATAATATCTGCATTCTATTCATATTTGTTATTTGTCCTCTAATGTATTGTTCTGAACATATTTGTTATTCCTACATATATTTAGTATTTATAAACTGAGAGACTATATGAATAACATTGATAACAGTTAGATTAATTGATCTACTGTTCTTTAATGAAGGTGATTTCTTAGTTGACTATCATGATAGTAGATTAGTAGAAGTTCTTACTCCTTGAATTATTGCCATGGATTTTTGTCACAAACACATTATTCTCTTAACTAGCCTACATTTTGGGTTATAAGGTTTGGGAGAAGACAGCAAATACCTTCACTGTGTCAAATCTGTGATAATGAAATTTTAATAACATATACCTGAGTCCATTCTTTCAGTGGTAATTATATTTTCTAGAAACAGTTTGTGCTATTGACTTCCACTGCTGGTTTTATGATAACTCATGAGTCTCAACATGACCTAAAAGATTTGAATCAAAGACCTTATTGCTATTTTTCCTCATTTAAAAATACTTAACACATGATTATGAAGAATAATAATATAAACAAAGTGAGCTCTCCTCCAGTAGATTTTATAGGCTGTCCTCACTTTTAGTTACTGAATTCATGATCAGTTTTCTTTTCCAAAAAAAAAAAAAGGAAAAAAATGAATATTTACCCACCAGGTAACATCACAAGAAAACTTTCAGAGAGGAAACTGCATATTAAATGACAAAAATCTTCCAAGTAAGGGTCAGTCCCTCCCCCCCCCACCGCCATACTCTTTCAAAACTTTGACTTGAAATTCAACTTTAAGACTTGCAAGAGGCAACATACTTTGTAAATTCCAGCTAAGTAAATTATAATTACAGTCCAGATTCCAATTAGGAAATTTCAGCATTGCTAAGCTTAGGAATGAAGCTTAAAGATACAATTAATATGAGCTTATATTAAAGGCATTAGTGGAATTAATAAACTCAATAACAATAGATTATTACTCAGTTTTGAGCACAGACAACAGACTCTAGCTGTCAATAACAAGTAAAGCAGTCTACCTTCCATTTGCTGTTGTGAATAGTGGCATTTTATCAAATAAAACCCAGTAACCAATGTAATTATGAAGGAATTGAATGATTTTAATGGGAAATATAGGGGAAAAAAAACTTGGAATCCCAATAATTAAAGTTTTCATTTAACCCTCAAATATGAAAAATACTAACACTGATTCTGAATTGTGTAGTATGAAAGAAAAGGTAATGGAAAAATGCAAGAGAGTAATTAAGGAAAGAAGATGATGTTTTGTTTTGTTTTTTCCCCAGAATGACTAAGAAGATATACAGATAAAAAAAAATACTAAGAATACAAGAAATAAGATTGGATTGTGGTTAGAATGTCAGGTATATTGTATTGGTTACTTTATTTACTTGGATCATTTATTATCAAAGCAAGATAAAGTGGTTGACTTATTGAGAAGATAGAAGTGCTTCCTCACAGTCACTCATTTTATTTTTGATAAAATTATTCAAGTAATTCATTGGTATAAATTCAATCAGGGTTTGTTTCATAGGAAGTTCCAGTGTTTTCAGTATTTCTGTTAACAAAATTGTGTTTTTATTTATCCCTCAAACTCTTTCTTTCTGAATATCAAAAAGGCTAATAGTTATACAATTGGATAATATATTTTCTAATTAAAGTTGATTATTTTCTATCCTTCTTGTCAACTAATAATTCATATTGAACACCTTGAACTTCTCTGTCCAAAGAGGAAAGAAAATTATTTCCACTTTGAAGAGCATATGTGTAAGTATACAGAAAATGTTATTTATTTTTACAGATGAGTAAGCTAAAATCCAGTTCCTTCTCTGCTTCTTCTCTCCATGCCAGCCTATAGTTCTCCACCCTACACAAAATGGAGGGAGGCTGAAAATATTGCAACAATATTTTACCTTATCATAGTTCACTTTGTAAAAAAGTATAACCAAAATAACATGAAACTAACTTTTACTCATTGTGGTATCTCTATACTTTGCTACAGAAATATTAAAATATTTTAATTATAAAGTCTGTTTGAGACCCTGGAGAAGGTGCTGAATATGAAAACCATATAATAATATCAAAAATAAACTAACACTATTCCTAAATATGAAAAGTTCTGAATTCCAAAATACTTAGAATCCCAAAAATTTTGAGTAAGTGATGATGGACAGATAGTAAAATAAATAAGGATCCCAACTAGGATGAAAGCCATTAAACTTAGAAATAGTTGGTTTTGCCACAATGAGATACCACCTCACCCCAGTGAGAATGGCACATCTTCAAACAACTAGCAACAACAGATATTGGCAAAGATGTGGAGAAAAAGGAACTCTCCTGCACTGCTGGTGGGAATGCAAACTAGTACAACCAGTACGGAAAAACTGTTTGGAGGTTTCTCAAACTGCTAAAAATGGAGCTTCTATATGACCCAGCAATCCCACTCCTAGGCATCTTCCCAAAAGACACAAAAACACTGATTCAAAAAGATACCTGCACCTCCATTTATTGCTGCCTTATTTACAATTGAAAAGACATGGAAGCAGCCCAAATGCCCAAAACTAGATGACTGTATTAGAAAGATGTAGTACATCTATACAGTGGAATATTACTCAGCAACCAAAAAAAGAAACACATGTCTTTTGCAGCAACTTGGATGGAGCTGGAAAAGATCATGCTTAGTGAGATAAACCAGAAAGAAAAAGAAAAATACCAGATGGTTTCCTCATAGCAGGAGTATAATGGACCAGGCGAGAAAATAATAAGAATAATGAACAACCATATACCAGAGACATTTTGTGGGGGTGGAGTGGGGAATGGGATCAAAAATGGGGGGGAGGGGGGAGGGAAGTGCACGGGATTATGGTGATGGCACATGGGTGACTTGGTGATGGGAAACCCACGGGGATTACAATTGAGATAAAAAAAAATGTACAAAATGATGTAAAAATAAACTCTTATATTGATTTAAGAAAGAAAAGAAATAGTTGGTTTTGATGGGAAAAGAAAGTAGTGATTAGGTTTATATAGAAAGGCATATTGGCAATGTTTCACTGATTAAGTTGGTGGTGGTACATGTCTTATATTTCCTTTCCTTCTCCATGTCTGTAATAGTTTATAACAGCAAAAAAATGTGGCCAAATGGAAAATTTTAAATAGTGATAGAGACATAGTGGAATTGGGTAGAAAGAGAGATTAAAAGGAAGTTTTATGACACTCCTTGGTGGCGCAGGGGGTTAAAGCACAGCATTTGAATTCTAGCAATTTAGCTCAACAGTTTATACCTTTTACTGAAATTAGAGAATGTGGTTAGAATGAATTGGTTTATAGTTTTATGTAAGAAATGTCCAAAGCAGGCCCTCCCTGGTGGCGCAGCGGGTGAAAGCACAGCACTGAGAAGCTAAAGCCACTTCCTCATGAGTTCGATCCCCGCCTGCCGAGGTGGTGACCACATGGCGTGGCAGACCTCTCCTGACCCGCCCGCTGCTCCCCTCTGCAGTGTACTTCCTAGATCTTCCTGTTCTGCTCCCCACTCTGTCTCTGGTGAAGCCTCTCGCCACCCTTGAGCCTTTGGCCTGTACCCCAGTTCTGTATGCACAAATAAATAAATCTTTTTTTAAAAAGGAAGTTTTATTGTGTTAAGTCTTTACCGGGAAGAAGTAGACAATGTCTATTTTCATAAATCAGAGTATCTGTATGTACCTATTATTTAAATATATGGAAATAATTAATATAAATATAAGCTAAAAGCCATTGTTTAGAAATTAGGACTGGGGATATGGAAGAGTATTGCTGCTTTTACTCATATTCATATTTTACTTTGATGATAAATTCAAAATGTAATTCTTTAAAAATAAATGAACACTGATGTATTTCAAAGAAATTTCATGGATGAATAACTCCACTTTTACTGTTTCTATAAAACACAATTTCTCCCTCTTTCATAGTAAAGTGGGATCTATTACAGTCATCATGATTTATGGAAAATGATTGTATGATTGTTGTGAGAATGAAACCACATTTGTGATAGCAGGAGTAGTGCATGTGAAATTGCTATGTAGGTTGCAAATAATTACAAATATCACACACATATGTATTTATATAACATATACATTATATATGTGTGTGTGTGTATATATATATATATATATATATATATATATTTTAAGATTTTTATTTATTTATTCGTATAGAACTGGGGTACAGGCCAGAGATGCGGAGGGTGAGAGGATTCACCAGAGGCAGAGTGGGGAGCAGAACAGGCAGATCAACGAAGTACACTGCTGAGGGTAGCAGCGGGCTGGTCAGGAGAGGTCTGCCTCGCCACGTGGAGCTCCTCCAGAGCAGGCGGGGATCGAACTCATGGGGAAGTGGCTTAAGCGTCTTTGTGCTGTGCTTTAACCCGCTGCACCACCAGGGAGGGTGTTTATATATTTAAACATAAATGACACCATTGAAACTTTTGGGAATGAATGCATATTACTGATTGCTGTCATTATTTTGGTGTCCCTTTCTTCAATCATTAAACTTCTAAACTACCCACGGGCTACTGCCCACCAACTTATAAAATCTTTAGCAGAGTTATCATTAATTGAAAGTAATATTTTAAGTTTACAATTTCAGAAAGGAAGTTTAAACAAAATTAATTGTCATGCCATTTTGTATTGTATCCCTGGGCATGTCCTGGTATGTTTTTTCCTTTATTTTTCTGCTGTTGATAGGTCATCAACATGGGAATATTTATTTCCCTCTAATTCTTGTCATCCAAAATTCCAAGGCCAATTTCATGTGTTTCTTTGCTCACGACGTCTTTAGTGAACAATGTAAGGATTTTGTTTGGAGGTATGCTGAAATTTGAAACAAAAAAAGGTAATCTTATTTCTGAAGGCCATGCCCAAGGTTACCCCTAGTTAAATTTTTAAAGATTATTTATGAGTTACAAATTTATTGGTTCATCCAGCCAGTCAACAATTTGTAGAGTAACAATATTTCACTTTCCATATTGTGGAAACAACCACATTCTAAAACTAGATTCAGCTCATGGAAACTAAAACAGTAAATATTTTAGTTCTAGAATTTTAGTTGAGATCTAACAGAAGATGAGCTACCATGCATCTTCTTGAAACTTATGGTCTCAGATTTCAGGAAAAGGAAGATGAGTTTCACCTGCATCTTGATAATGGGACATGGACCTGACTGACACTTTCCTGGTCAGTTCTCTCTCCCAGGAAGTTTATTTTTGCATTAAGTGAAAATATTTAACATAAAAAATGCTCTTTTAATAAGCTAGTTTTTAAAAAAGATTTATTTATTTATGCATACAGAACTGGGGTACAGGCCAGAGAGGCAGGGGTGGTGAGAGGATTTACCAGAAATAGAGTAGGGAGCAGAACAGTCAACGTGACAAAGCCCACTGCTGATGGGAGTAGCAGGCAAGACAGAAGAGGTCTGCCCGGCCATGTGGGTCACCTCCCTAGCCAGCAATCGAACTCATTCTGCAGGGGTTGTGGACAGCTTCATAGTGCTGCCCTTTAACTTGTTGTGCCACTAGGGAGGGCCCTTAATAAGCTTTACATGTACAATGTTGTACAAAGTCACACAGCAGCTGTCTAGAACTTAACTCGCCTAGCATAATGGACCTTTAAACCCAGTGAGTATGCTCTTGAAGATCTTTGAGTCCAAGCACAAGTTTGCAACTTCAAAAAAAGCTAAGTATTAATAGCAAATAACTGTTTTAGTTTTCTGGAAATATTTCTTCCAGCAATCATAATCAGTATAAGTTATGAATATCATAGGAAGATACATGTCTTTGTTCATTAGTGAGTTACACAATGGTCATCTCTATTATCTCTTGCAATATTTATGGCATACTTATATACTAAATACATACTTATATATTTATCTCTTGCAATATAACACTACACATGTTAGTTACTAATTCTTTCCTCAAAAGAAGGGGGAAATTGAAATAAAATGTTATTCAGTGTCCTGAGGTCTACATTCTAAATATAGACAATAATCCCTATAGTCATACATTGAAATAATAAGATAGGTGAAGATAATTTATCACCATAATATTTTAATAAGCTAAGACCATTAAGAGATAATGGTCTTTTTTGGGAGGAGAGGTGGTCTTTAAATACTTTAAATACTACTTTCTTTTCTCCTCTTTGAACTCTTTATCTTTTTGAACTTTCTCTTCAATATTTAAAAAAATGACAACAATATTCTGGTTTTTTTTTTGTTTTAATGTAAGTAAGTTTGAGTAATTAGTTCTTATTTTCATAGTCAAGAAATAAAGAGACTATGTAATAAAGAGACTATATTCCTTGGTCTAATTTTTAGTTTTTTAATCATTAGAAACAATATGCCAAATCTTAATGTTAAGTCTTCCTACTGCCACATGAAGATAAAAGACAAATAAAAGAAGATAGGTGATTGATAAAGAAGGAAGATTCTAATTATCATCATTCAATCATCCTATCCTTTCTTAGTTCCTTATTTAAATTTTAGTACCTAATTTCTCCCATGCCTCAGTTTTTTCTAAGTATTTTCTTGCAATTCTTCAAATTATTTGGTTGTTTCATCCAAGGGACTATTATCTGGACCAAAGTTTCTCCTCATTATCTATCAAAGCACTGATCTTCTCAGTATGACCTTTTGAATAGATCCCTTTCTATTATAGCTAAATCTAGAGCAATTTCTCTCTTTTCTTTTATATACAATTTTACTGCCTCTATATCTTATTTTTAATGAACACATGGCATGGTTACTTTCATGCAAGAATCTATGTAAAGGCAATCTCATGTTAACTTTATTTCTATAACTCTGTATTCAGTTTACTCCTTCATACACAGCTCCATATAATTACTGAAGTGTACCAAGTGCAGATAGATTATCATGTAGCATCTGATGGCTGCCCTTATGCTGCAGAGCATGTTTTCAGAAATAATTTCCTGCGACATTCCTGACTGTATTTGCAGCCTGTGTTGATCCCCTTCCCTGCTGTTCTCTGATCTGCCCCTGGGTTACTAACAGCCCCAACAGACAGACTGGCTCTTGCTACCTGCTGCTCAGACACAGATTAACTCACTACCAGCCATATGGGCTAGCGACTTCATAAATTCCTCTCCTTTTGCTTTTGGCTCTTAGGAAAGTTAATGGACAGTTTTCTGGTAGAGAGAAAAACAACCTGGTGGCGTGCAGACTGGGCAGTAATCACCTGCACCGGACACAACTGGCACCTCCATCTGCCTTTCGGCAGCTATTTGTGTAAATGGACTGGATTACTGCCTTCCAAGCTACTCCTGTGTTAGCCACTGCCATTTGTCTCAATTAGAAAGTCAAATGATTAAACACCTAATTCATATTAAGAATACTTATGATAATTACTGGATGCATCTATTGTTAAGGAAGGCCTCAAATAGTTCCAGAGTTAAATGAAATACAAGCTATTTTAATCTATTTTTCAACCATACACACTCATTGTAGAATGTGGTAAATAAATGTTCTAATAAACAACCTAGTAAAATGGAAAGATCATAAGTTTTCTGTTTTGGGTTCAGAAACCGTAAGTTTTCTGTTCTGGGTTCATTGTGACTTAGAACAATTCTTTTCTCCCCTTTAGTTCCTGCTGTTATATTTGAGTTTGTGGAAGGACATTTTAAACTGTGCCAAAACACAATCATCAGGTACTGTTGTGTGGTCATATTATATACCACTGGTCACCATTGTTATATACTGGCTTTTTGAAACTCAAAAACAAAAAAGAAGGAATCTTTATTCTAAACCTTAAAATTATTAAATTTCATTAGCAAAGGATTGACGATATGATCATGATTTTAGCAAATCCAAGAGTTAGTAGTGCATCAATCTTCAACTCATTTTAATTGCTGTCCCTGAAAAATAGTTTTTATCAATTTTAATGACATAAAAGAGTGGAAAGAAAATAAAGATAGGATAATGGAAATCAAATAATCAATTAGTAAGTATTTGAATTTATAAGAAAATTTGTCAACTTAGTTGTATTCACTTTTCTACCTTTTAATAAAATAACACAATAAAGTCATTGATGAACATTTAGTCACTTTGTGAATTGGATAAGTTGGATGAGTGGTAATAATTAAATGTTTTCTAGTAATTACCTTCATTAATTCTTTCATTTTCTGTAGATTCATGATTTCCTGAAAGTATTTTTTTTTCAATAAACATTCTTGTCTATTAAGACAACCTATCAAGTTAAATAATTTTTATAGAGAGACGTAATATCTAAAATTGTTTTAAGTCTTTGTCTCATATTTTAATTTTTCATTTAAATTTGCTGGTTTTTAAGATTTATGAAAGTAACATTAATTTTAACTTGATATGGATTTGAGAGGTAAACAATATCAAAACATTATATTATTTGATATGTATATAGTTTGATCAATGTGTTTGTGATGTTTATTTGACTTTATGAATGTATATGTATATGTGTGTGCACATGTACATACTTTGCTATACATCTTTGGTTAGGTATACAGTAATTAAAAAAACTGGTATATATTCAGAAGTAAATCATGAAATCAGACAAATGAAAGTGTATTCTGTATTCCAAATCTTTATTTTTTTAATATTATTAAAGATGGGGAGTTACATCTAATTGATTTTGTATATCATTGTCTATCAGAACCTTATATTATTAATTACAATATAAATCTTTAATTGCTGCATGATTGATCAAAGAAAATGAGAAGAAGAATTAATACCCATTTTTTACAATCTCTTCCAGCATTATTCTGATTACCGATATCAAATAACGTTATTTGAAGGCTTTTCTTGCTGTTTTTCATGATTTGTACACACACAGAACCATGAAGAGATTAGCAAACCCAATTTAACAATGTATAAAAGTAACTATATAACATGGCAAGTTAGGTTTCATTCTAGATAGACAAGCCTTACTCTACATTTGAGAAATCAATCAATCCATTATATCAACAGGATAAAGAGAAATTTATGACTACATCAGTTAACACATATAGTCATTTGACAAATATAGAAATCCTATTCATGGAAAAAAACTAAAAAAGATATAGTTAACATCACACTTAATGGTGAAAGACTAAATTCTTCCTGTTTGTCCTACAGAAAAACAGTTTTCTGCGAGTTTCTCAGTTTGTTTTTCGAGGTGACCTTCATCACAGGTGGCCTACTAGATAACAGGTACCCTGAGACGTAGTCAGCACAGCACGTCTGGAGACCAGTGAATAATACGTAACCACCACGTATAATCCGCATGCGCAAAACACCCGTCTGTAAACTGGGCCTAAAATCCGTCCCGTGTTGGCTTTGTCAATAGATCAGGAAAAACTAATATGGCTCCTGGGGCGGGGGTGAGGGGGGGCTCTTTCACGACCTCTTCCTGGCCACACACCATGCTCCGGGGCCACTAATGCAGCAGCAGCCCAGGGGTGCAAGGGCTGATGGGTGCTGCCACGGTCGCTACTGTTACTATTATTACTGATGCTGCTTCTACCACCGCTGCCTCCAGGGAGAAGGGGTCTCTAAGAAGCCAGGCGCCAAGAGTGCTCAAGGGGCCCAACGGGATCTGAGCAGCCTGCCCCCTCTGGACCCATTGAGCCTGCTGCCGCCTGAGGCACTGGGCAGCTCATTGCTTCCCACTAGCCCAGCGGGACAGTTAACGCTGTTGCTACCAATGTTATCTCCTGTTGCCATTTGTAGGGTAAGTGGATTACTTAGGCTTTTTGCGCCACTAGTGTTTGTGGTTATCACCTTAAGCTTGTGTTAATGCAGAAGACGTTTGAGTGTGGAACCTGGAGCATGGAGTAGGCATGCGTAAGACCGCACAACTGAGCCTAGAGTCCTCACCCCAAGATGGCTCCCTGGAGGACAAGTGACTGTGGAAGAGGCGAGGCGAGGGGAGGCGAGGCCAGGAGAAAATGTCAGAGAGAGTCCAGAGAAAACTTACAGAGAGTTGCCTGGGAGATTCGGGTGGCCTGCTTGCCGCTCAGCTGCACCCCTCTGCTCTGACAGTGCCTGCTTGCTTGCACGCCAGACACTCTGCCTGGCGTGCCTATGTGCCTGTGTGCCTTGTTCTCTGTGAGAGTATTAAAACCTGAAAAATCACCAAGGGCTTCGCGACTCTCCTTTACCTGTCTGCCCTCATCGATAGTGAACCTGTCCCCTGCATGCTGGTGCTACACTGTGATAAAAGACTCATTCCTGCTTCCACTTATGAGCTGCAGGACCTGCTTTCTTATTTGCCGCCATGGAGCACCACGCAAGCTTGTAGCGGAGGCCTCACACTTCCCCACTGAAATCAGGATCAAGGTAAGAATGCCTACTCTTTCAAGTATTATTTAACATAGTACTGGAAATTACAGAATTGCAATAATGTAAGGGGGAGGGGAGAATACTGCCGCTGGAATGTGTATGGAGAAAATATTGCATTAATGACATTCTGCTGTTGATGAAATTTGAATGGTCTCCTGTTTGGGGTTATAATGTGTGTACTTGCAAGGATGTCAGTACAGTTGTATCAAGACTCTATGTCATCCATTTATTTTTATTGAATCACATTTATATGGTGATTTCTATTTGTGAGATACTGTGTGGAATGCTTCAGAAATATTTAGTAGTATAAATTTCATACAATTTCCTGCCATAAGTACAAAAAGCTATATATGTATATATGAGCGTGTGTATATACATCTATGCGTGTGTGTGCATACATATATATGAAAACAATCCAGCCAAAACTGTTTGAGCTGGGATCTGAACCTAGGAAATCGGTCTCTAGAGCTAGGCCCTTTATTATTTGTTAGATGCCTCAGTAATTAAATGCCTCAACTTTTGTTGAACTAAATTAGTTAACATAAATCAGATACAAAATAAACATAAAACTAAGCATAAAATGTATTTTCATGGAATACTTAACCTTTATAATAAAAATCCTATAGGATATTTATTTTGATCCTCATTTTATAGCTCAAACTTAGGAACATACAGAATTTAAATAACTTACCCATACCCATACTCAGACACAATGGAAGAATCATGGATATTAACTCAGATTGATTTTAGAGTTCACATAATTAACTGACTACATGCTGCCTCTTAAGTGGTTGCTTTTATTCTTCTTGTAAGAAAGCACACTTAAAACAAACATTACTGTCTTATACTATTGTTTGGGCTTTGTTAGGGTTAATGTTAAGTATCAATCTGACTGGGCTAGGGGAAGCCAAGGTAGTTTATAAGACATTCTTTTTAGGTAAGTCTGTGAAGGTCTCTTCTGAAGAAATTAGCATTTGAATCAGACATTGAGTAAAGATGTCCTCACCAAGGTGGATGTGCATCATCCAGTACACTGGGGGCCTGAAAAGCACAAAAAAGGGGAGGGATGAACACGTCTTCACTTCTCCTACCCTCAAATTTTGGTACCCCTGGTTGTCAGACTTCTGAACATAGATGCAGATAACAAAATTCTGCTGTTACCCAGGCCTCCCAGTTGGCTCATTCTGAGGCCTGCATATTCAAACTTAAGTACACCACCAGTTTTCCTCATTCTGCATCTTCTTGATAGCAGATTGTAGTCCCTTAGGCATCCACAACTCACCTGAGCCAGTTGCTCCACTAAGTCTCCAGAAATATCCTATTTCTGTTCCTTGGAAATTCCCATACAAGTTTATAATTATACAGTAACTGAAATGAAATTGTTGCATGTTAATTCTGAGAAAAGAAAAATGAGCTCTTAGGAATTCATTTTTTATTGTCTAAAAACCGATCACTTGAACTTGGTCATTTATACTTCCATTCAAGATTTTTTTCTTTAAGTGAGGAATATTTAGAACAAAAGATTTTCTGATAAAATGAGAAGCCCATTTCCCATTTTGTGGTGGGAAACTTTTGTCACTTTGCTGTAGATTTCCCCTATAGCAGTTAATAGGTTCTCACTCTTGACACAGCTTGCTAACATTCTGGCTCCTCTAACAGCTTTCTCTGGAGCACACTACTGTCAATTTCATAAATTGGCTCACCTGAATCCTTATGCCTCTCTTGTTAATGGATGTTCATGAAATTTGTCATGAGGTTTTTGTGGTAGGCCAAGATTAGAAACCATTGTTGTGTACCAAGGGGACAAGCCACATAATAGAATAGTTGAGTGATTATTCTTAAAGTATTCATAAATATTCAATATTAATGTGTATACAAAGCAATAGGAAAGCTAAATGTTTTTCTTTAGTCAAAATATTTATTTTAGCCCTCTTTGTTCTATTAAATGAGCATTTAAATAAATATTTAATGTAATCTTCACACATGTATATAGGAAGCTATGGATGTAAGACAGATCACATATCATCACATAGAAATTTTTATGAGTTAAAGGACATGTGTTATGATAGGGAATTATACAATAGCACTACTCAAATCAACAATAATTAAAGCACAACAAAATTGGGATGTGTGAGTCTCATTACCTTTTATAAATATATTATATTTTAACACACATTTAACAGTCAAAAAGATCACTTCAGTGAAACTCTATAAAACTATATAACCCAGCCTTAACAATTCTGTTTCTGTTCATTCCTGTTTTAGTAAATCCCTATTTGTTGTTATTATAAATTATAATATATTCTACAAAGCATAAATGGTAATACAGGCCTTTTACATATATGAGTACTTTATAGATATTTTAACTTTACATTTTTACCCAGAACTCAATTATCTTTCAGGATTTTTAAGAGAGAAAGCAGAACAATATTGGGGCAAATATTGACTGGTTATATAAAGTGACTATGAAGTGACATAACATGAGTAATATATAAAGAGTAATCTGCTTAGCTCATATCCCAAATGAGCTATACTATATATTTTTAAAAGCTAAATATTTAAAATATGACACATGAAAATGAATTTTTTGGTTTTTAAATATTTCTACTTTATGTTTACCCCTTTACATTTGAATTGTAAAAAGTTTATATATGTACATATTTGTACATATATATATATATAATATATATGTACATACCTATTTGACTTGTTTGATCCTTGTAACAACTATGAGAGGCCTTCAGTGTAGGTATTTTTATGTCCCTGTAAGTACTAAGGATCTACTGCTTAGACATGAAAATAAGTTGGCAGCTACAGATAAAACAGCAGTAGAGCAGTAGGCTGTGAACCAGGGTTGCCTGGATCCTGCTGATTGTAGTGAAAGAATACAAAAGGCCAAACTATGCAAGACTTTCTTTTGGAAAGCAGACAAAAACTTCAAACTTGTCTCTCTTTAAAGAATTGGGATGTACATGGACATTGAAAAGAAGGGAGAATGGTGGAGATAATGATCCAAGCATTCTTCATTTACTTGCATACCCAAGCAACAAAACAACTTGAAAATCAAAATATTCTAGAATTAAAAAAAAAAAAATCAAAAAACAACAACCCAAAAAAAAGTCATGTTTATTGGAACTGGTATAAACACTACCTCTACCTTTAAAACATTATGAGTCTGAAAACTAAATGTTCTAATTTCTCATAGAAACAATACAGTGATCCAGTTTTGATTTAATCCTCCGTACTTGAATTCCTCTGATCTCATCCCTGAATCAATGTAAAATTTCATTTCTATATATGTCATTATTTCAGGGGATAGTGAAACCTAATGCCTTATTCTGGGTGCCAGAAAATACATTTTAATATATTCTATTTGCAACCATTTTCCCACCATAACTTCTCTTATTGCTTAAAAAATGTAGGGAGGGGGAAGGAGAAAGGCATCACTGTTGTAGAGGCTAACATATACATCAAGTGGAGGATTTTATTCAGCATGCCCAGCAAGAACAAAGATATGCTTCAAAAAATAATCTCAAGGAATTAAACTATTACAAGCTTTCCTACATTAGAAGTTGTCTAAGTTTGCATCAAAGCAAATACTACAGGATTAAAAATTTCTAAAAACATGAATAAGTCTTAGATTTCTTGTGCAATATATGCAACAGAGGATTGCATCTTTTCTGAAAATTGTGAGCAAGACTCCAAATTCAGTTTTCTAAATCTTCTTCAATAACTATTGAAAATCACCTTCTTATTTTAGGCATAACAGCCAAATCTAGATCTATTTAAATTAAGAGAGATCACAGTTGAACTGATTTATTGCTTGACTCATTAATACTAGATAGATGGCTTATAAATTTTTTAATCTTTTTTCATTAAGTATATATGTGTAATATATTTATATTGATATTTGTATCTTATCTGTTATCCAAGGCTTCCTGGGATCACTGTTCAGGCTCTCTGGTTATGAAGTACTTGACCTAAAGGTAATTTACAATTAGACAAGGCTACTAACTTGACTTCCTGGGAAGGGGGGTTCTGAGAGGGATTTCATGACTACCAGCATTCTCTGGTCAGGCTTGTCTTCTGATGGGACTAAAGACTATTCTCAGCAGTTGTGTGATTTCCAGCCTTTAGAAATATGAGCAAATTTGCTTCCCAATCCAGGTGAACTACACGGCAGATTCCACACCTAGTACTGCTTATTAGTTGGAAACCCAAATCAAATACAACTGTCAATCAAGTTCCCTGGTGAGGCAAGGCCACAGATTCAGTTATGAACCTGGGCAAAGCCATTGGCTGGGATCTCTGCTCTGGAACTCTTACTGCAAGCAAGAATGGTTTAGTGCAAGTTCTGAACACTTGTTGTTATAAGTGCCCTTTCTCTGCCTCTATCTGATTCTCAGTTGACAAACCTCTATAACACTGAAGAAACTATAAACTTTAGGAAGTCTTCTTGGTGAGGAAGTTTGCTAGCCTTGGGGAAGGGTGAGGCTGTCAGAGTATAGCCACTCCTTTTACCCTTCTGATGTGTTCTTGCTTCTGGTTTTTTGTGGCCCTGAGGTGTAATTTAGCCTCATTTCCAGGTACAGAGATTTTCATATGGGGTCTTGTTTATGCATAGATGGTATCTTACTGTACTACTTGTGAGAAGGATTAAATTTAGGAATGATGTATGACTATCTTAATGATGTTAGTCATCTCCCTAGAATTTATATGAATCATCAGTTTTATGAAATGTTATGATTTCATGGGGTTCTTCTTCAAAGAATGAGTACTAGATTGCCTAACTATAACTACCTTGCTACTCATCTTTAAAGCAGCTGGATGCTAATGAGTCTATGAATTACAGCAAGCTACTGTTTGGATTGAAGACACCATCTATCACTATGGCACTGATTTTAGGAATAAGAAAAATGAATATAATTATATCTTAAGTAATATTGGCATCGCAGGTGATAAGTAGGAGTGACATGTGGATCAACATTTAGTCATTGTCTTTTCTTGAGTCAGGCAAACTTGTATAATTATATAAAAATATTCTTGCATCTAGAACTAGATATTAAAAATAAATTGAAATTGAAAAATATATTTAATTTCAATGTAAAATTTAAATTTCTTCAGCCATTTCTGGGTGGTTTTGCCAATCCACTAAACAAAAATTCCTTAGCTTTACATTCAAAATGTTTGTTGATTTCTATACTCACTATGCAATTATTTATGGAAAAGTGGCAGGTTTCACATCTCAAGTGTATTTAAAATATTTAGCACGCTAGATCAAAAAAAAATTATAAAGGCAAAAAGACAAAAAAAAAAATTGTAAGGCTATTATCTGACCAAAATTTAATTAGATTAGCATCAACTAAAGGAAAACACTAGAAAATAATGTATTTGGAACTGAATTATGAAAACAATGTAACAAAAAGAATGTATGATACTAAGGATCTAAGCTTCCACATAAACAGCTAGGTGAAATGCTAAGTAATTCAAAGCAAATAGAAGAAAAAAATAAAAATGAGAAATTATTAAAACAGAAATTGTTAAAACAGAATCTGAAAAACAATAGAGGAAATTCATCAAATGAAATTTGTGGGTTTTTTTTTCAAGTGATAATATGGACAGATTTTTCGCAACTGATAAGGAAAATAGAGACGCTCAAATCATCAGTATTAGGAATGGACCTGCAGGATAGTAAGGGTATTGTAAGCATTTTTATACCAATCGATTTGACAACTACAGTGGTTTGAATGCTGCAAATCCATATCTTGAAAACATGAACATCAATGGAATATGTTAGGAAGTAGACACTTTGGGTGATAGTCATGAGAGTAGAACCTCATGAATGGGATCATTGCCCTTATAAGAGGCATTCTCTTTTGCCACCATATTAGGCTCTCATAAGAAATCTGCAGTATTCAATTGAAGAGAGTACTCATCAGAATCTAGTTATTTCACTATTCTAACCTTAGACTTTCAACACCCAGAAATGTGAGAAATTAATATATGTGGTTTATAAGCCATACATCTAGATAATTTATAATAGCAGCTTTAACTAAAATGGTAAGTTAAATGGATGCATCCCTCACAGACAAAAATAACTGTGAAAGGGTTTGGAAAGCTGTGTCATCCAGGATCAATCAAAGAAATTGAATTTGCAATAAGAATTATTTCCAACCCAAAGGGAGTCATTATCATTAACCTTTTAATGTAGAAATAAAACAAATACTCCAGAACACGGAGAAGCGAACTCTTCCCAGTCACAACAAAACAAGACAAAGATATTTCTACAAAAAAAAAAAAAAATACTGCAAACTAATGCTCTTAAGTTAATAATACATAAGTTTTAACCAAATAAAAGTAATACTGGCTTAACATTCAAAAATAAGACCATGTTATTTGTCATAATAACAGAATAAAATGAAAAGCCTATGACTATGGCAGTACTCTCCAATATTTCTAACAGGAAAGTAAAAATATGTAAGTACACTTTGGAAAACAGTTTGGCAATTAGGGGTGAAGTTGGACATACACATACCATATAACCCAGCAATTCCAGTCCCCAATTTTTTTTACCCAAGGTAAATGAAAACATGTGTACACTCAAAGATGTATACACAAATGAGCACAGCAGCTTTGTTCATGAGGCAAAGACTGGAAAGACCCAAATGTCCAAAACCAAGTAAATTTGTATTGTATGCATCTGGTACTTAATACTCAGCACTAAAAATAAATAAATGAACTGGTAATATATGGAACCATGTGGATGAATCTCAAGACATTGTGTTGAGAAAATATGCAGACCCAAAGAAGATACATTCATCTGTAACCTAGAAAAGGCAAAATCAGTCTATGGTGATGACAAACAGAGTAATGTCTTGAGTTAGGAATGGATGTGGATTTGAGTGCAAAGAAACTTACAAGGTACTGGAAATATTACATATCTTGATTTTGGTGGTAGGTACACCAACATGCCTGTATTAGCCAAAACTCCACAAAGTATACACTCAAAAAGGTTGTATTTTATTTCATGTATTGCTTATCTTAATGAAGTTGATCTAAAAGAACAGCAACAGTGAAACCTTTTTTGAGGATTCTCAGTGTTCAAAGCTGCATGGCCAAGGTTGTACATGGCTTCTCTCTTTCCACAGTATAATAAAGCTGTTCTCATTCAATGCCAACCAGCTCAGTCAGTTCTCCACCCAGGGGGCTGTGTTCTTAATGAAACCAGGGGCAAAAAGGTGAGCCCAAAATGCCCCACAACTGCTTACAGTGGAAAAAAGGCACCAACACCCCTCCAGTGCTAATCCTCTTAAAGATGTAAATTCACAGGAAACATTTTTTGTGGAGTCCCTTCCCTATTCAGACATTCCAGTAGTGTCTGCTTTTTTTTCTCATTCTGAGGTTTTGTTTTGTTTATAATCCTTCGCAGTATGATGATAGATTTATAGGCTGGTAGGGCGGGAAAGTAGCTAGATTAATGAATTAGTTTATTCAATACCTAACATACTTTATCAAGCTTGGATCACTGTGTGGCCGAAAAGTAGTAAATGGACAAATGGGTATCCTAAGAGATAAAAAAGAATATGCAAATTGGAGGGAGACCTGGTGCCCTATCCTAATATTAGTCTTGTCTAACTCTCTTTAAATTAATTTGCAAAGCCTATTGGCCAAGCAATGAAGTTTTCTCTGTGAAGCTTAGTGTTTAAGTGAGAATAGGTGAACTTGGGATGCTACAATCAGTGTAGTAGTAAGGGCTTTATGGTAAGATAAACTAGGATTTGAAGTCAATTTCTGCTTTTTATGAGCTCAGTACCAATATTTTGCAAGATTGTAAAACAAATGTATTTGCTTCAAGTTTTACTTTGAAAAGCTTAGAAAATAAGCTTCTTAAATTTGGAAACCCCAAATCAACATATGGAAGTGGTCACATGTACTATGCATGTTGCCTGATCATACTGTAGAGTATAATACTCACATGCAAAAAAGAAAAAGTGCATATTTTTCACTACTGTTCACTTTAAGTGAAATTTAGAAATGATTGATCCATAAAGAGTCAGAGAAAGAGACTGGTAAGATCTTACAACAAATGGGATTAGCTAAGTTATTATTCAAATTTCAATATTTTCTAAGCATGAAAGACACTTAGCTTTTTTACTTTTTAGTTATTTTTTTAATTGAAGTGATATTAGGATAACCCCATCAGGTAATGCCACCACCAAATAACCCATAGTTCACCACCATAGTTCATTGTGCTTCCTTCCTTTTTTGTTCTTGCCCTCCTCCACCCACTTCCCCCACTGGATGCTTCAAGACAAATTTAAAATAGAGCCCTTAAAACTGACACTTTTGACATGTGACTAATTTGTCCTATTTACTTAGCCAGGTTTCCTAATCTATTGTCTCAATTTTCTCACTTGTGAAAAGGCAAAGAACACCTACTTTAAAATTCATGGGTGTGCTGAGATTCTTAACATCTGCATGTTAATTTTTTGACTTGAAATAAGTGGAGAGCTAGTAAAAATTTACTCTTCTTTTAGGATGTCATCCACTGGCAGCACAGAGCTCTTCATCTGCTCAGTTTCTTATAAGCATGCAGTGTCGGCCTATAATATTCTTTTCTGCTTAGACCTTGTCATTGTTACTGTTATGGAAAAGTTGACCCAGTAGGAATATCTACTGCTTGGGTACTTGACTAGCTCAGTAACACAGACTTAATTTTCCTTTTTTGTTTAACTTTTTTAGATTTGTTACACATAATGATAACTTACTGAAACATTTTAACTGATTACCAAAAAATCTATTAAATGTCCAAAAAAGATAAGCTTAACATGAAAACTCTCTAAAAAAGATTAACTCTCTAAAAATTAGTTCACAAAATAAAATTTTGAGTCATTTATTAAGTACCTTTTAGTTATCAAACCAAATATACTTCAGAAACTTACATGGGGTCCTCCCTGGTGGCACAATGGGTTGAGTTGCAGCACTGTGGGCTGGCTGCAGCCACCGCTTCAGTGTGGGTTCGGTTCCCGGCCCCAGATGTGATCCATGTGGCTCAGCAGAGCTCTCCTGTCTCACCCGCTGGTCCCCTCAGCAGTGTACTTCGTTGATCTTCATGTTCTGCTCCCCACTCTGTCTCTGGTGGGTTCTCTCACCACCTCTACACTTCTGGTCTATATCCCAGTTCTATATGTCTAAATAAAATAATTTTTTTTAAAAAAAAAGCAACTTAAATGACTAGAAAATGAGTTTAATGGAACTTAAAAATGATCTTTTGTCCCACAGTGACCAATGAGATTACGTGACCAAACTTGACTAACTAAGACCGACACTGGTCACTAGAACACTAAATAGCTAGCAAACTTATTACTAAGTACATTTTAAAATATATATTTACATAGCTTTCCTCCTAGTTCAAACTATCTCTTCTGCACTTTCCACTTTCAACAATCTCATGATTTCAAAAAAAAGTTTACATAGCTTTCCTCCTAGCTCAAACTATCTCTTCTGCACTTTCCACTTTCAACAATGTCATGGTTTCAAAAAAAAGATAATCCACACATGAATGTGTATGTGTGTGTCTCTTCCTCTCCCCTCACAAGTACTTATAAACATATCGCTGTATATAGACTCTGAGGAAATGTGAAATATCCTATAGAAGAGTTAACATCTTTACTATTAATGTCATGAAACATATGACCAGAATTTTCTTCTATATATTATGCTTATTGCAGGTCTTATCTAAATCTTTAATTCATTTGGAATTTGTGTGTGGAGTTAGAAAGTGACCCAACTTCAGTTTTTCATGCACCTTTTATAGATACTTTCACTTCCCATTGTATAGATGTGACTGCTTTATCATAGATTAGTTACTAATATAAAAGGAAATTTATTTTTTGACTTTCAACTATATTCCATTAACCCATGTCTATTTTTTGCCAATACCATATTATTTACAATACTGCTGCTCTATAATAGTTGCTTTCTATGGGAAGTCACTTTATCTGTACATAACTTTTCCAGAATTCTTGTTGATCTCATTTATGAACAACTTGTAAGAGGAAGGTTGCTTAGATGCACTGTAGCTCTTGCCACTACGGATGGTTGTGACATTTTAATGGATGCTTGTTAATTCCCTTACCTACCCACTTCCTTTATTATATTTACCCTTGATAGCTAAGAATTTGGATTGCTGAGTTATTAGAGCCCTAAATTTTGCTGAAAAAAAAAAAGCAAAAATCTCCTGAAAGTGACAGTCAGCAATGCCTGTATTACTTTAAGTCCTTAATTCCCACACTCATATATTCTACCTTCAGGAAATTCAACATTATATAGTAGTTATATTAGGGTATAAGTTGCATTCTAGAGGGTGATACATAGTTATTCCAACTTGACATTTTAATTTCAAAATACTAATCCATTAAACTGTAAGTCTGACAGCTATAAGTCTATAATACATAAACTTTAAGTCTAGACAGTATAATGTATCAGGAACAGTGGATCCCATGGTTCTATACTAACAACTACACTGTTAATATGTACTACAGGTTCCAAGGCAGATCATACGGGACCCTATGTTAAGGAAACAAACTTGAAGTCCTATAGTAAGGGAAATAGGTGCCTATCTTAAAGGCAGGAAAAGTAAATTTATTACTAAAATATGTATTAAATCTAATCAAGGCCACTTAGTGCCTTTTCCAAGATTAAAGGTATCTACCTTGATTCCCTTGCCACCAGTTGAATGCCTGGCATCCTTAAGGGATGAACAAAACATCAAAGGACAGTACTAATCTCTTTTGTTGACATTTTGTATTCAACATGGCAGTAACATAATTCAGACTATGGATCAAAATATTTTCAATGGTTGCCAAAATATCTACAAAATGTCCAAAAAGATCTGTTTAACATGAATGTATTATCTAAAGGCAAATTATTGTGTAGAAATTAGTATACAAATTTAAAATTTGGGGTTATTTTGTAAGGGCCTTCTAATAATTAAACCCAATCTACTTCAGAAATATAAATGCTAGAAAATTAGTTTGATGGAACTTATGTGACCATATGACCTATATTGACCAGTGAGATTCACCTTGTTCCAAACATGGTAGCAGCTTCTTAAGTCTTAGTAACTGTGAGGCCATGTTATTGGGCTCACTTGGAACCTTCACGTCTGCCCCTGTTGTTTCTCCCTCTAGGTATTCATGTGTGAGCACTAGTGTGAGTACAAATAGAATCTGGCTGATACCAACTTCCCAAGTCTCTTTGACTCTGAAGTTTACAGCATCGATACCAGATCTTCTACTATTTTTGCCATGCATTCATCAAAATTCATATTTTATGTGCACTGTCATTCACACGCCTCTTTCCCAAACCTCCTTGTCTCATATCAACCCATCTCTTTCCTCTGCATTTCTCTTTCCATAAGAAGTAGATCGTCAGACAACACAAAAAGCTCATTAATACTCACATATTAAGCCAATCCATCTGTTCATCTTCTCTGTCAGCTGGGCACAAAAGACATATGGACAAAGGTGTGAGCTGAAAGAGGTTCAATTTGTGTGTGCAACTTAGTAAGCCCACACACCCTATTTATAATGTATGTATTTGTATAATCTTATGGGAAACTGATAAAGAGACACTTTTGTATCTGAATGATTTGAAAGAACCCAATCAAGTTTTCCCTGAATGATCACTAGGTAATATTTTACATTATCTTTGCTTTACTAAGTACCACTAACATGTCAGGACTGTTTTGGTTTGTTTGCATTTTCCAATAACATTATAGATGATATGGCATTGTTCTAATACTTTACAAGAATGCAATAAATTCCACAC
This sequence comes from Condylura cristata, assembly GCF_000260355.1. NCBI lineage: Eukaryota > Metazoa > Chordata > Mammalia > Eulipotyphla > Talpidae > Condylura > Condylura cristata. Next base: position 25,574,091 of record NW_004567104.1, read on the forward strand.
AAAAGTTCACCTTCAACAGCATAGTTTATCTGACCCAATATGCAAAGCTTTTACAACAAAGCTTTTTATCTATTCAGCAATTTTTGATGCTGGTAGCTTTCTATGTCCCTGGCAAAATGGGTTGGATCAACATTCTCAAGTGAATAAAAGATGCTTCTAGAAGCTGAGGACACCTAATAGGCAGTGTGTTCCTTTGATGAAACATGTGAAATGTAATAATTTGTCTATTACTTTGGAAGGGTTTTCCAAGATTGCCACTAACTATTGGACCCCTAGTGATTTAGGATGTATTAGATCCCTGATTTTCATATTATTTCTTGTAACACATGAAGCTTTCTAAGTCTTCCAATATGGATTCCATTTCTTGCTCAATCATTCTAAAACATGTTTGTAAGCTCATTAATAGAGCCAATTTAATGCTGACAGAATCATCAGATAATCCGGGCCCTTTAACTCTTAAAAAAAAAAATGTATTTATTGGGCCCTCCCTGGTGGCGCAGCAGGTTAAAGCATAGCACTAAGAAGCTTAAGCCACCTCTGCATGAGTTCCATTCCCGCCTGCCCTGGAGGAGGAGCTCCACATGGCGAGGCAGACCTCTCCTGACCCACCCGCTGCTCCCCTCAGCAGTGCACCTCATGGATCTGCCTGTTCTGCTCCCCTCTCTGTCTCTGGTGAATCCTCTCACCCTCCGTATCTCTGGCCTGTACCCCAGTTCTCTATGAATAAATAAATAAATCTTTTTTTTAAAAACCTGTATTTATTTATGCATACAATAACTGGGGTGTAAGCCAAAGGTGTGGGAGGTGAGAGGATTCACCAGAGACAGCGTGGGGAGCAGAGCAGGCAGACCTACAGAAGTACACTGCTAAAGGGAACAGTGGACGAGACAGGAGAGTTCTGCTGGCCGTGTGTGTCGGGTCCTTAGCAGGCCACACTTCCTCTGGCTTTTCTTATGACAGAAAGTGCAAAACCTAGAGTCAAAATAAGAATGTTTGTTGCTTTATTCTTCTACATGGTTGCAAATTGTTTCCTGTTCTTCTCTAGATATAAAGATGACTGCATTCATCCTGATCAGTGGCTGCCTACCATATATGTGAGGCTGTATTGATTTCCATTTATTCCCTGGTCTATATGAATCCTATATAATAGACAAGCTACAATAACACTTTTAGTTCGTAAGTGCCAATTCAACCCAGACCTTGAAATGTGTGAATTTCTTTCTCTCCTTGGTGTTTGTTTACAAAAGGAATGGTTGAATAGCCCTTGATTTAAAAAAAAAAAAAAAAAAAAAAAAAAAAAA
>NW_004567104.1:25575913-25583591 GCF_000260355.1 Condylura cristata
CAGAGACAGAGTGGGGAGCAGAGCAGGCAGATCAATGAAGTACACTGCTGAGGGGAGCAGCGGGCGGGTCAGGAGAGGTCTGCCGCACCATGTGGATCTCCCAGGCAGGCGGGGATCGAACTCATGCGGAAGTGGCTTTAACTTCTTAGTGCAGTGCTTTAACCCACTGCGCCACCAGGGAGGGCCAAATGTTTGTCATTTTAATCCTTTAACTTTAGGGGTAGTTCATGTAGTGGTAGATAACTAAAATCATCATTGATAACCTGTATGAGTGGTGCTTTAGTTTAGAAGTGTGCAAATTTGAAGAGTTTATAATTATCAAGAGGAGGCAGGTAGTAAGAATATTCTTTCAGTGCTAAAATATTATGTATAATGAGCAAAAGTATGCCAGCATATCATAATTTCCTAACTAGAGTTATTATTGAATTCATATCTACCTAGACACTCCAAATTGTTTGAACTTCTTAGTGCAAGCTTGAAAAATCATGGGTTGAAAGTTAGGTATCGAATAGCAAATTAATAAAAATGTCAATGGCTTTAAAGAGAACTTTTTACATAGAATTTATCACCAAAGCATTCAATTTTATGAATGGAGTATTTATGAGCTTTCAATTTTATCTTATTAACTATTTCAATTGAGACAATGTTCTTTTCAATCTGATTTTGAAATGCCACAAATAAAGCAAAATGTTTAAATCATCGTTGACTTTCCTTAGAATTTATGTACTAACAATGTCTAGAATAACTTGTCCAGTGAAAAATAAGATAATAAATTATAAAACAAAGTGATTACATAGGAAAAAAAATGTAAAAAGCTTTTTTCAAAGTTACTGAGCACCCAAAATGGTCTTTACATGAACAGTCTTTAAGTTCTTAGAGCAGATGAGGGGTGGGGGGGAGGAAAACATTGGAATTGAAGATACAGAGAAAAGAAAATATTATCTTCAGAAATAAGTTTTTCCTATAACCAAACTCAAATTAGTATGTATCTGAGGGTAATGAGTGAGTGATATATTTCCTTGTGCTATGCAACATCTGGATCAAAAGAATAATTCTAGCACAGATCCTCTCTGCAGGCAGAAGAGACACTGCTTGCTGATAGGTCAATGGATGTGTTTCATCTAATTGCCTAGGCTGTGTTCCATGGGAATCAGGAAAACAGTGATTTTGATCAACTAATCTAGGGAGTTCAGTTCTGATTCTCATCAATTTGCGGTATAGAAATGGAACTTGGGGTCTACTGAAATATTAGTTTCCTTTCCTGTCCCTTGCCTGAAATATCAGCCAACATACACAGATCTTTGCAAATGTTGTATTGCTAGTCAATTCACAGAAAAATTATCAATTAATGTAACTGCTGATGTGGTTTACTTACAGAAGAGTTTGAGTCTATGAACTTAAAGGAAGTAAAATTTTTGGTCTTAAGAGCCAGTTTGTGTTACTACACAAATATAAAGTGTTCTCTTAAAAGCTTTTCACCCATAGGAATTATATTAAACAATATAATACTGACTGTGTGTGTGTGTGGACATGCACCACACACACTTGTACCTGGATGTGTGTCCATATTCCAAATCTAGCACACATGTTATTCCATTTTTCTGAAGCTAAAGTTGGGAGTATAATTTCATCCTTGTGATTATTCAGTCCAGAGTATAGATTTGAGAAAGAGAACACTATGAAGAATGGCAAACGAACTAGTTAGCTATCAAGGCACGTGGAAAGAAATCACACTCTGTTTTACCTGACCCTCATGGAACATGTCCTAAGGAACTAGAAAGTAGGTTCTCCTGTGACAAGTTAGAAGATGCTCCCCACCCCTCATTTATCATATTCTCAACCACCTTTTCTCCCTTAATGTTTCCTTCTCTTTATCCCTTTGTTTCTTAGTATATCTTTTCAAATATTTCCCCTTTTCTATTACCTTTACCCCACTTTCTACTCCTAGTCTTCCCTGGGAACCTAAACAAATTTCCCTACCCTAGTATGTGGTCACACCCATACTATATACATACAGTGTGGTATCCAAGAATCATTAGGTGTTTTTTCTATGCAGGGCATCCCCCAATAGTTTTAAAGTACTTTTTTATTCTTATAACATTACCATTATGAAGATATTTTTATCTGCATCTTTCCTGTGAAGAAACAGGTGTACAGCTAATGATTGGGCCGCTGTGTCTGCCTCTTTAGCCCACACTTTAATCTTCTACATCATATTGCAAATATTTTGTAATATGTATTATAATTTTTACCATCATAACTCTGTGTTCTTTTCATAATTTAAATAGCCAGTAAGTCTGGGGAAATGTTCACATAGGCTACCAGAAGATAATGATTTAGAATCTAATTTTTAAAGTATACATACATAATCCATATAGTGTTTATGTCTATGTAATGGAGTTTTACCCAACATTTTGATCCTTACCTATGGCTATATTCAATTTAAATAATTTCTAATATTGGACATTTTATTTATAAACATACAGATTACACTGTTGTTTAAAAAAATGCTAAAAATTGCTAGTGAAGTTGGTTGGTAAAGCAAAACACTGAATCAATGAATTGCTTTAGTTTTGTGTCTAAGACCCTAGGATTGAATATATATATATGGGGGGCACCTTTTTGTTTCCTTGGCATTTGAATAAATGTCATGTATAACACTAGGGAAGAGAGTTTTGTTTCTGTCTAAAAGTAAAAGAAAAAAGTATACTCCTGGATAGTATCACAGTAGGTAAGGTAACATGTTACAGTGAATAAATGTTGCATCTTCGTAGATCTGTGTTGATATGATCACCCTCTTGCTTGTAAGTCAGGGATACAAGGTCAAGTCTTATCAATAATTTTGTTTTGGTTTCCATACCCACATGAGGGCCAACATTTCTGATATTTAGATAAAATGTGTAACAATTTTATCCCTAAATATCACATCTTCATAGATCTGTGTTGATATGATCACCCTCCTGCTTATAAGTCAGGGATACAAGGTCAAATCTTATCAATAATTTTGCTTTGGTTTCCATACCCACATAAGGGCCTACATTTTTGATAATATTTAGATAAAATGTGTAACAATTTTATCTCTAAGCAGAATAGCAATTTACTCAGTGATTTTCTTTATAGAATTTGAGAACAATAAAAATTAATTTTTTTAAAGTAAGTTTTTGTCATTTGATATGTAGGCAGTTATTTTGTATAAAACAGTCATTCTCAAGTCAAATAACGGGAGAATTCTCTACTTGATCATATGCTTTGCTGCTTAAATTATTTCCTGAGAATGAGGGAAATTCTTTGCTGGAATATAAAGTCAGCAGATTTTGGCAATATGTTGTGAATCAAAAAAAAAAAAAAAAAGAAAGAAAGAGAGAGAGAGAGAACTTTAAGGCAGCTTTAATTAAACTGAGCAGGAACACCTTCATTAATCCAAAATCAGGGTTCTGCACCCCTATGTGACTTATCTTTTCCTTGAAGAACCTTAATTCTAACATAAACTCAATCCAGACATTTAAAACACTAACAACATTCAATTTACAGTGTCCCCGCCAAGAATGCAGAACTTCAAGTGTGGTTCATTATGACCCTTTTTAAGAACAGAAAATAATTTTCTGTTCCGTCTAGAAGCTCAGGATGATGGAATAAAGAGAAATGAAGGATCCAGGCAGGTGCTGAGATGCACCGGAGTGTAAGTAAAGAACCTCAAAGTTCCTAGAAAATGTAGTCCAAGAAGATTACCTGTCACATCAGCCTGGTAGCAGCCCTAGCTCTTTATCAAATAGGGGAAATATACTTCTCCAGGGATGACTTATATATATATTTTTTAATTAAAGGGGTGAGCTGGGGGAAATGGGGAGAGTGATTTTTTTCTCCTTTGGCTTCTTTAGTTTCTAATATCTAGAAGACTCCCAGCCACTAAGGTAATCCACCCTAAAACAGAAACCCTCTTACTATCTCAGTGAATAGAACCTATTGTTATACATGTATGAATTAACATGTGTGTGTATGACTAAGGTATCAAATGGGTTACCTGCTGGACATGAATTGTAAGCAATTCACAATTCCATTTCCATCACGGAAATGATGCAATAATAAACATGCTATACCTGTTGTTCTTTGTGCTTATTTGAAGTGTGTATCCAGAAGAGCAGTCACTAGGTACAAGGTATGTGGATCTGTGCAAAAGACTGAAAGACTGAGTAATTGTTACCCTCCACAGAAGGAAGTAGGAGCTTCTGGTACTCTATATCCTTCTCACCAATTGCTATTTTCAGTTTTAAACTTTTGTCAAACTGGTAGATATAAAACAGTATTTCTGTGGGTGGTTAATTCCACTTTTCTACTTAAGGCTAATAGGGTGCATATTTTTCTCAAGTCTTTTGGGCTTAGAGTCATCTTCATCCATGGTGATTCTAATTATGTTCTTATTTCCTAATACTTCTTTTGCATGGTGCAGCTTGATTTTCCTTATATTGATTATTGTTAGACTTTGTAACTCAATGCTATTAGAAAAAAAGAAAAAGGTATTCTGCTTCAAAGACTAGTATTAAAGTTACTGTGCCTTCCACTTTAGATTCCTCACTTGGGGTGGTGTGGGGGAGGGGGTTAGAGCCAGCTGCCACATTTTAAGTACACTCAAGCAGCCTATGAAGAAGCCTATGTGGTCAAAACAAAACTCAGGCTTCATGACAACAGGCAATGAACAACTGATAACCTCTGCCAGTAACTAACAACGAACGGAGAATCTTCCATGGTGTTCCATGAGTTTTCTCATCAGCAATTTCTCCAGACCCTGTCAGTGATAGTAGCCCTGGGTGATATCTTTTTTATATTTGTGTGAGAAATCAAGTTAAATAACTGCAAAAAAAAAAAAAAAAATGGGGGGGGGGGCTTCCAATTTGAATTCAGGTTTCTCTGTTTCCAAAACTGAATTATTCCTATTATCATCATCAAAAGACAATTAAGACTCATTCTTGTTTGCACACAATAACTGCACTAATAAGGATGATCCAAACCATCAACACATTTTTGTATTAAACATCACTAAATAAGTAAGCAAAAATTATGTCACAAGGAAATAAGTAGATAAGAATAAAAGGAAAAAATAAATTAAAAAAATTACAGGGCTTTATAGGTATTAGTGAGCTTATGCTTACCTCACCTGGTAATGATTCCACAAACCCCATATAGATTGGAGCCTCATTTCACAAGTGAAGGAATAGAGACTTGGGCCAAAAAAAAATAATAATTTGACCAGATCAAGTAATTAATAAATAGTAAAAGTGCAATGTGAGCCTAAATCTCAGCTGTAGATGTTATGTATTTTTGATCTCTGCTATAACTTGACTAACTTTGCTTAAGTTAGGAAACTGCAAAGGCGTGTAGCAGGATAATCATTAAAGACAAAGAATATTTTTTAAAAACGCCCATCTATTTTTGTGTCTATTATTTAACTACAATACAGACCTGGAATATATTTTTAGGGATCAACTGCCAGCAAGGCAAAAAAACATTCTTTATGAGATTGCCTAGTAGAAGTTATATGTGGTAAAATAGTTTTTGTGACTGTTTTTGAGTACACAGTCCCTGATTCAGAGGGGTATCCTTAGCCTATTTTCAGACATTCTACACATGCTCTTCAAACTTCCAGTATCTAGAACCAAACCTATACAGACAGATTGTCAGAATAAAGAATAAGCTTTTTCTAGGGTCAAATACTACTTGGTGATCTCTACATTAGCTTTGACAATACCAAGTTAAAGATTTTTAAATGCCAATTTTAAGAGCTTAAGCTGTTCAATAAAGCTTGTCCCTCATATAGCTTCTGTTGATGGTGGGGAAGGGGAGCAACTTGGGGAGGGAAACATGTTTGTTAGGGGAATCTGAGGTCTGGTCTTTAGTTACTCTTCATTGTTGGGCCTTCATAGTTTTCATTATTATAAAATAAATGTACTTTCCATTTGGCCTTATGGAAGAGTCCTATAAGTTCCATACAATTAATTTAATTTTGTTAACACTTTACCCTTTTACCTTCTTATATATTTCATTTACCTGAATATGCTTAGAAATAGATATACATATAGTGCTAATTTAGTGGGCTTCAAGAGATTTGCATTCTAATTATGTGACTTGGTGAAGAATTTTCTGATAATTTCCATGGATATGGATATCAAATGTGGTAAATAGAGTGGAAAAAAAAAGAGAGAGAGAATTATATGTGAAGATAATAAGATTTGAAGGGAAACAATGTACACTTCATTTTTAATCAAACTGAGACCTGGTACTACTTTAAATCGAATTGTTATCAGCAAAGAGAATTTGTACACCAAAAGGCAAACCAATGAAAACCAAATGGATTAGATTGGATGAATGCCATCTTCATTTAGATACTTCAAGTGAGATTATTCAGACATTTCAATTTCAGGTAAGCTACTAAAAATATTGAGACTTGAAAAACAAGAGCCCAAATGTTTCTAGAAATGTTGGCAGCTAATCATCATCCCTTCTTAAAAAAAGTAAGGTTTCCTCCTATATAAAATGTGTTTTACTGCAATTTGCAAAACAGTCATCCCTTTAAATTAAATCTTTGTTTATCAGTGGAAAGTTAATTGAAAAACATGTTTTTCTAACTAAATGGAAGGCTGCATCATGCAGGCAATAAACATTCTTGCTTGAAAGGAATTCTTGCTCCTTCTTCTGAGACTGCCATGGGAATAAAATAGAAAAAGAGAAAAAGGATATTAAAAAACTCCACACAGCCCTGAAGTTGTGTCTGGCTTAGGAGCCAAATAGGATTTTGAAGCCTACGAGTTTTCTATTCACCTCTAAATTTAGCACCCACAAATTTCCCTTTTGGCAAATCATGTTCCCCATTTCCAAGTGCAAGACATTTTTGAGAAATACTTGTTTTGGGTTGCTCTTTGTTAATAGTTATAACTACTCAGCCCCAACTGGACATTTAGCAAAAGTTTATTTTATAGTTCTTGCCCATCTAGTGTATGATGAAAATGAAAGAAGTTGATCTATAATTACCAGTTCGTTTCAACATAAGATATCTAGGGGGCAGGCCTCAAAGAAAGGTGGCATTTAGGACATAGAATCGTCCCTAATTAGAACATTGGTTTAGCATTCTTCATTTCTTTTCCTGTTATAGGGATGCTTTCTGTGGATAGAATTAAATATACCCTCCTATGGGCTTTCTTTAATCCTTGTAATGGTAGATTATGAAGCTCTGTCTTGTAAAGTCGATTGCTTTTATGTCTGCTTCACTCGTACTTCCATGTACTCTTGGCATATTAATCCCTAAAGGTTGTACAGACCTTAACATTGGACTTGACCTAGTAAGTATGTTCTGAAAATACAATGTTGAAAAAAGATTTCCTGCTCTTCCTACTTACTATAACTTACAACACCCAAGGATTTAGTGTATAGAATTGAGACTGTGCTTCACAGGTTAAGTTCATATTTCTACAAACAGATGCAATCTCTGTACTTGAAGTGAAATGAGATTGGGGAGAAAGGCAAACAGAATCCCATTTTCTAGAGTCTCCTTTGTAGCAGCTTCATTATTTCATTTACTTACCCCCACTCCATCTTATAAATGTATTATTATTTCCATTATCTTAAATGAAGGAACTAAAGTCAAGAGATCAACTACTCACCCCAGCCATGATGCTTTTTTTTTTTT